>NW_015505912.1:57207-103042 GCF_001515645.1 Sinocyclocheilus grahami | reverse complement strand
ATGTCACACCGCAGGGCATGTCGACTTTCCAAAAGTGTTGAATGCCAACTATATATAGTTTTAACCTTCAGCTTTCTTTTTGGAAAAATGCATGTTGAGCTGTGTGTAATTTTAACTACTCTGTCTGTAAATTACCAGCTTTAGTAGTGTAATTGGCAGCAGTTTGAACTTCTGATTCAATCCAGACCACAATCATCGAAAAGAACACATAATGACGCAGCTCTTAACTGTGTTTAATACAAGCTGGGCATTTTCTTACACTGGAGATGCTAACAGCAGGTTCTTATTATTATTTTTTCTCCCTTTGCCATATACAGAAACATAACTTTAGGGAACTGGCCGCAGTAGGTCTGCATTAGTTCCCAGCCTTCACATTATAATGTTGCTGAATTGTTGTCGGCAGGTTTTTGTGCTTATTTGTTTGTGGAGGACTGATACATTTCTTAAGAAGGTTAATTTTCTGACCTTTGACCCTGTCCCGTGACCTATGCTTTTCTGTGGATGTCTCAAGATAGACAACAGGGAGCTGTCACTGCCAATGCAAAAGTAATTTTTGTCTTTTCACATCATTACCTCTGTAGAATCGTCATGGTGAGTATTACATGAGCGAGAACCACTCACACTTTCTTTAGTTTGTTTAGTTTAGTGCCAAGCCTTTTGGGGTCTTGTATATATGAGTCATACTTTTTTTCTGAGATATACTTTTTTGATTAAATTTCTCAGATAATATCTTTGGTTTGACTTCTGCCCTTGCTGGTCTGATGGCTTGGTTTCTCACGGAGAACTATAGCTGGATATGGATTTGTTAGAGTACTGTAGTTAGCCTCGACAATCTTTGCCTTGAGATATTTCACCATCCTGAGTTCATGCAAAATGAAGTCTTATGAATTAATAAGCAGAAGCTTTAATCATCTTATCAAAATAAACATTGTACATGTTCACTGGTTTTGGGTGGAATCACATTTATCAGACCCACATGTTGAAAATAAAATAAAATGTCTTCCCTTGGTGTTTGAGAACGTTTGATTAGGCGTTTGATTAGCCAATCAGAACAAGGAATTTCTCTGAGATGACCAAGAGGCCAGTTATTCTCCTTTGCAGCATCTAACAGTGCCAATGGTCCCTAAAATTAGACCCCAGAAATTGCAAGAGTGTTGCATGGCATTGCAGAAGAGGCCCAGCTGTAGATGGTAACACATAATTTAGGTGCCTGATCACAATTGTCAGCAATTGAATGGTGACCATTTTTTGGGCGACAGGCCCTTGTGACAAGGAAGTACACTTCACATATTTCAGAAATGTATACTGACAAGCATTTATGGGAAACTAAATGTATATTCTAATGTAATTTCTATTGAAACTTATATGTCATGCATTAAATATATTTCAGATTACACATTTGTAATGAAGTTGACATATTAGTGTATTAAAAAATATTTATTTGAAGTGAAATATCAAAAAATCACTACAGTCAAAATATAATCAAGTACTTTACATATGCTTTCATAAGTTAGTTCATCTATTTCCATCTGTAGACTTAAAATAGGCTACAAACATACTTTTAAAGACCATTTTCTCACTTCAGTAGCAGTTACAACATACAGTACACCAAGCTTTACAGGTTTATTTCTGTCTATAGATCTGAAGGAGAGGGGTTGGTTCATATAACAGTCATCTGATTTATGTAACCTTTTATTCCCAAACAATATGGTGAATGTCAACACATTAAAACAAGTGTACTCTTAAGCACAACAAAAATATTTAAAATATACTTTAAATTCAAATTAAAAGTTATACAGTATATATACTCAGAGTGGCCATTGTTATTTAAAAATGCTACCCAAGCTCATTGGAAATACGTGCCCCTACCTACATTTCTTCAAAACCTAAAAAACGTACCTATACGTTTGAATTGCTGCAGTTTCTGTTGAAATGAACATTACAGGCAGTAAAAATTGTATTCCTTTTCACACAAATTATGATTTACAGGGCCAAAGTTTTGATTAAGGAAGCCTAATTTTCGCACAACTCCTTGCACAACATTATGTTATGATTTCGAAATGATTTTAATATGCTACTAGATTTGAAAACTGATACTTTTGAACTTTAGCGTCACATATACAGCGAACTTTTCTAGCTCAGTAGATTTGTTCAGTAGATCATGCAGTCCGTCACTCCAGTACGAATCCTGTGAAACTACGGTTCAACAAAACAGTTCAAACCTGTGTAGAAGGAAGCTAAAATAGCATGTTTGCGTCAGTGAATTAATTTTTATATAATTTGTTGCATTCATTAACACTATTGGGTAAGTTTAAGGTTGGGTTTGGTGTAGGGGGTACATTATTTTACAAACACGATAAAGCATTAACCTTTTAACGACACTCACTGGACATTTGAATTCTGAACCACCGCAATACGTGCCTAAAGCAACTTAAAATAAAAATGCAGCAATACGTACCTATACCAGTGTAATAAAGATGTCATGTATTGAACAAGCATTTTAGCACCACTCACTGGACATTTCATTTTGATTATATAATGTCGATGTTGCAGAAAGTTTGCCACAAGCACATATTTCCAATGAGACTGGGTTGCAAAAATGGGAGTGAATCCCTTAAATTATTGCAGAAGCCTCTAGAGAAATGCCAAGTTTAACCTATATGAAGATAGCTTTTTTGACCAAAATGATATCATCAGATATGTGTTTCTCCTTCGTTCACACAAGTAGATTTCATGAAACTAAAATTTTCAGGAGTACATTTAGTTATTATATAATGCAGATATCACTACAATAAAAAACTGAACTACTGTTAGTTGTCACTCCATATTCTGCATACACTTACAGTATGTAAGTGTATACAGAATACGGAGTGACAAATGCATTTTAATCAATTCCAGATCAATTTTGAATCTCCTAAATTATCAAGTCAAGTCACCTTTATTTATATAGTGCTTTATACAATACAGATTGTTGCAAAGCAGCTTTACAGTGTTAAACAGGAAACATGTGTGCTGATGATGCAAGAGGACAATAGAAAACAGTCAGTTTCTCAGTTAAAGTCAGTTCAATGTTGATTTAGTGATGTTATCGTCAAGCTCAGGTCAGTTCTCTTCCAATAGTTTCTGTGCAGCCAAGTCAACATTGTTCCCAGAAATTGTGTCCCCACCTAAGCAAGCCAAGGACGACAGTAGCAAGGAACCAAAACTCCATCAGTGACAGAAATCGGGGAAAAAACCTTGGGAGAAACCAGGCCGAATTATCATTCAATGTGTACTGACTATGTGTGCAAACTAGCTGCTTGCTTTGTTCTGTAAACAATAAACAAATTTAATGGAACTGCTATTGTTCCTGTTTTTTTTCTAGAGTGATTTGATTGTTTTCATTACTGTAAATAACTTAACAGAATGGTATTAAGCACTAAGAGAATTGAGCGCCGTATTTAACTGAAGCGTGTTCGTGGCCATTGACAATCAAATCCCCCAGCACCTCAACAGCAAGTGTCACATGAAACCAATTGAGCCATCTCACACAGCTTAGCTGCCTCAACCAACCCACACCATAATGAAAGAGTCAGAGCTTGACAAATCTCCGTTAGTTTGTTCAGCAGGGGGTTGGAGATTTGCCTCTTATTGTAGTGTTACGCTCTTTTTTTGAAGGGGGAATAAGAATCTGTTCTTAATAACTGCAAGTGTGATATCATGATGCACTGAGAAACGAAGGGTGTGGCTTAGAAGGTCTCATTAGGAAAGAAACATCATCTAAATGTCCTGAGATGGACTTTAGCTTTCGGTTGTGTAATAGAGTCCCTCCCAAGTGCCCCATTCTGTTTGAGAT
The DNA here is from genome assembly GCF_001515645.1 of Sinocyclocheilus grahami. Taxonomy (NCBI): domain Eukaryota; kingdom Metazoa; phylum Chordata; class Actinopteri; order Cypriniformes; family Cyprinidae; genus Sinocyclocheilus; species Sinocyclocheilus grahami. The sequence continues at coordinate 99,207 of NW_015505912.1, read as the reverse complement.
TACAGAGCGAGCTGCGTGGGTTTTTCTCTCTCCTGAATGCACCAGAACATGGAATATTTAAAGTCGACTGTCTGTGCCAGAGTCTGTTTCTTCACTCTTTTTAGTGCCGCTTTGAAACAGAAAGCAGAGTTCCCTCTGATCTGCTGTGCCACTGGAACGTACAGCACAATCTGTTGTATTTCACCCTACTTTCCAGACTTGCAAGTCAGCAGCAAAGTTAGCAAAGTACAACACATGCAGCTCTCTCCTGTGGAGGCCTCGAGTCATGAAGACTATTACAGATGCACGGCAGGATTCTCGCTCCCGTTGCTCCTGCGGGAATGATTTTCTTCAGCTGAGTCTCTCTCCTTGTCAACAGCTCATCAGGACTGTCTCAAACAGAAGACAATGGGCCCACCTGATATCTGGCCTTCATGGTTGTGAGAAATCGTCTGTCTGTCTATTTGTCTGAGTGTCATTCATCTGACTCCCTGGGTATCGATTCATCTCATTCCCGCTGGAAAAGCATGCATTTCCATTCTTATAAATAGTTTCTGACTTATTGCAGCTAGGGCTGGGGGGTATGATGATGGAATATAACATCACTGATAGAAAGGCGTTGACCTCCAGAGATTTTGCTATACCATAGTGCATTTCCACAGCTATCAAAAGGAAGGACAACTGAAGCATGGTCGTGTGTGTGTGTGTGTACCATAGTGCATTTCCACAGCTATCAAAAGGAAGGACAACTGAAGCATGGGCGGGTGTGTGTGTGTGTGTGTGTGTGTGTGTGTGTGTGTGCGTGCGCGTGTTTTTAACTGAAGTGTTAAATAATAAAGCAGTATTTGCACTGACATCAGATTAATCTTTTATTTATTATAAATAATCTTTTGGATTGTGTCCATCATGTTCCAAATTGAAAAAAAGAACATTATCAAATGGGATGACATACCATTTTATTTGTGAACTATTTAATTAGTTGGATTATCCATTTTATTCGATTTTGTATCATATATACCAGGCACTGGTCAATTTTGGCACTGGTCAATTTTGAGATTTTGGCCTATTTTGCTTCCGTAACTTGTCTTATTTCAGACTAGTGGAAATACACATTTTTGTGTTTATTTTATTACACTTTCTATCTTAAATCTTGCATCCTACAGTTTTTTTTCTCATGTAGAAATCTCCATTTCAGTAGCTCTAATGCCAGGTGTGCACTACATGATTTTAGGCTCGATTTTCCCCAACAGTTTTCTGGAGATCACTGACAAAAGCCACAAATCTGAGACAAATCGGTGCTCATTTATGTGAGTGACGATCGCATGGTGTGAATTATCAAAGACGCCATCTGAGAGAAGCGCTAATGTGTCACTGTTGCCTGAGAAATATTTAGCAGGCTAAATATCTGCATCTCTCTGTGACTCTGTGACTTGTAGTTTGAAATGTGTTTTGATTGGAAATGACATCTGCGACAACCTACAGCCAATGAGAGAGCACAGGGCAATGGAACTTCCATGGGGAGGAGTTGTAGTCTTATGTCATTCTCTGTGTCGCTTCTTGCATTTTGTAAACAAAACAGATTTGTCGAGGATTCTTCCTAGTGAAATAATGTGTAATCTATGACCCCCAGTCACTGATCCGTTGTGTAATGTGCAAACCACAGCAACGTCATGATACCCAAAACAGTCATATATACTGTATGTGAAAGGGACAGCGATCCGGTGACTTTGAAAATCATGTAATGTATACCCGGCATTACATAAACCAAACTTTACAGTTTATTTTTGATCTATATTTTACTTATAAAGAGCTTAAAATTAGCAAAAAAGTACTTGTACCGTGACATACAGTTATTGCCTCGCCTAAATTATGGCCACATTTATTTAGGCATTGCGTGTTGACAATGCTAGCTGAATATGCTGCAACTATTTAAGGTGGAATTATATTTATATTTACCACCTTTATATTTTTGCAGAGTAGTATTTAAATAGTGTAGCAATGTATGAAGAACAGCTCACAAAGAAGTCACTTTAAAACTAACCAGCCTTGTATGTTCACCTGCGAACAATGGTTAAATGTGACATTGACAACATTAAATTTAGCACATACATTTTCATCACATGCAAGTAATAAAACTACTAAAAACAGGAACAAATGGCAGAAATTCTTTTTTTCCTAACCCAAACTGGATTTCTTACCCATTAATGTTGGCTTGCAAAATAATCGCAATATGCAACTATTTTCTTAGATTAGCTGAAATTGTTATGAGCTAACCCACTCTGTTTGCGCCACTCTTTTTTTGTAGTTTGAGCTACTACAGTATGTGAATGTCTCACAGAACTAACTGAGAATGAGTGCAATTGGAAAGGTCTTTTGGCTCTTTTTTTAATGTTGATATCACTCCGCAATATCATTTGTGAGGTGAAGAAACAATAATATCTCTCTGCGGGGCTGTCAGTTGCTGAAGTGATACAGCCAGCTATCATTTAGATTGTCATTCTCACTCACCGCTATAACTGAGCACAGAAGTCTATGTTAAATATATACAGTATATATATATATATATATGAAGAGTTCAGATGCAAAAGCCTCTAAGAGCCATCTGAAATTTTCATCTAAAATTAGCATTTTTATCAGATTTGTATCAGATTTTATGTTCATTTATTTCACTTTAATGGCATAGAAAAGGACCTATATATTGTATATATGGTAACACTTTACAATAAGGTTAATTAGTTAACTACATTAGTTAACATGAACTAATAATGAACTGCACTTATACAGCGTTTATTACTCTTTGTTAATGTTAATTTCAACATTTACTAATACATTATTCAAATCTTGTTAACATTAGTTAATGCACTGTGAACTAACATGAACATCTGTATTTTTATTAACTAACATTAGCGTAGATTAGTAAATACAGTAACAAATGTATTGCTCATGGTTAGTTCATGTTAGTTAATATATTAACTAATGTTTAACTAATGAACCTTATTGTAAAGTGTTACCGTATATATATATATAATCTGTTTTTCTGTTCCCATTTCTCATTTATTATTGTATATACCAATTATAGTTGCTAACCCTCTAAACTCTAAAAGCTTTAAATCTTTCTGTCTTTTCCTGGCTAACACCATGTTACCACAAGTTTATTGTAGTAACAGAAACTATGGTAACTTTATTTTTTTGACAGAAATTACGGTTACCATGGTACAAGTTTGTGAGGATTACAGAAAACAACATATTAAGTGACATTTGATTCCAGTTCAAATTGCATGTTACTGATTTTATCACACATTGTTCATTGTTCAATGGTTTGACAGTGTGCATGTTTATGTACAAGTTCTATTCATTTGTCTTCAAGTATTGTTCATTCATTTTAGTGTAATACTTTTTAATGAGGGAAAATTTGCTCATATTATAATTTATAATACAGATAGTTGTGGTCCTGATACAGCAATCCAACACTCAACAACAACACTCTAGTTGTGACTGTATTCATAAATTGAAGAAAACAAAAAAAACTTAAAATATTCCATAATGCTGCATATTTGTTGTTATTACGTTGTTATTAATATGTAATAGACTGAAAATCAATTCAATTTAAATAAAATTAAAAATTAAAAATGTAAAAGTAAACCAGCACAGTACTTTTATGTTATAGCTTTTATAAAAGCACAAGATTATGTCTTGCCATTATTTAGTTCAAAAACTTCAGACTGAAAGTCAAATCACTCGCATATGAAGTAAAATCAGAAGAATTCCTCAGAGGCAGCACACAGTCTGTTTTACATCATAACACATCACATCTTGAAATATTTATAGTTTCCTTTCGGGTGTGAAATTCTATATCTTACACTCTGGAGTATACAGTAACACTTCCTCAGGGGTCTCTAGACATGTCTGTCTGCTGTTGTTCATCAGTGTTATCACTCTGATGGATGCTCGCAGTCCTCTCAGGGTGATTGGGCATGTTTCCAAAGGCAGCACCTCCTTTCCACTCTTCATGCTCTCTTTAGGAAGCTTTGGGCGGGGTAAGTTGCAGGAGTAGCCAATATGACGAGCCTTGACTGCTCAGGTACTGTGTTTTGTATCTATACAGAATATGTCTGTCTGTTGTGTTGCTTGTTGAGCCACTGGTCAAAACTAAATCGCTCCCACCGGAAGACACACAATTCACTCCATCTGAAATTGAAAAGTTGTAGTCACACTTCACAGTTTTTTTATGCATATCTGATTTAAATAATATTTCCTTTATGTGTACAGTATATTACAAATATAATAATATATGTTACATATTTGTTTTTTAAACATTTTATGTTATTTTTTATTATTATTTGGCTATTCTGAAATAAGATAATTTGAAAATGAAAATGCAGACAATGTCATTCAAGAGGCCAGAAAAAAAAATACAAAAATGCTCAGTGCAATGACAAAACGTTTTCAATATTACATCACAATCAGTAATACATTGGTGTTGCCATTGCTTTTCTGAAGTAACTCATGCAAATAAAATATTCAAATCAGTGGATTTATGTTTGATAACATGGGACGATACCAAATTTTGAACCATTTAAATGATGGTGAAGTGTATATTTGAGGTTATAGCTGTTTCCGGACAGCAACATTGCTCAACATTTTGCTTGGAGAGGATGTAACCTATACAGAACATGTTCTTGGGGTAAAAAAATAAATAAAAAAAAACCTAGATGGAGCACTATTGATGGAATTGATCCTAACACAGTTGTCTTGAGGCATTAAAACATTTTTTAAGTAAAGCAGTCAAAATGGCAACGTTCAGACTGGCCCAAATCCAATTTTGTTTTGCTCATGTCAAATCAGAATTGAGTCAACAAGTGAGTCTTGAATTCAACAGTCTAAAGAATCGTCTCTCTGCATCAGTCAGACAGTTACTGGATATGCATCTGGCTTACTGAACCAAGCTATTGCTGTCATCATGTCCAAATCATGTCCGAAATAAACCCTAGTATTGTTTTGCTCTTTACATATGTATGCATAATATATTAGCTAAAATTATACATTATATATGTATGTATAATATATATGTACAATTAACCATAATATATATGGTTAAGTTGCTGAGGAACCAAAATCAATTCAATGCAATTCCCATCCCTACTGAACACTGATATCGCCTTGAATCACTCCGTTCAGTTCCATTTGTGAATTATTAGACCACACTTTTAGATATTCAGCTATTAAACCTTCACTATATAGTGTTATCTCCCATAGCCAGTTATCAGGACTAGCCATAGACAAGTCTTATGTAATTTCCCACCCTCCAGTGAAGAATGAGACAGGGATTGGGCTGTTTAAAAAAAAAAAGGGTTCATTTCAGGGTAAAGGGTGGCTATGATCAAAGATGTGACTGCTCAGGTACTGTGTTTTGTATCTATACAGAATATGTCTGTCTGTTGTGTTGCTTGTTGAGCCACTGGTCAAAACTAAATCGCTCCCACCGGAAGACACACAATTCACTCCATCTGAAATTGAAAAGTTGTAGTCACACTTCACAGTTTTTTTATGCATATCTGATTTAAATAATATTTCCTTTATGTGTACAGTATATTACAAATATAATAATATATGTTACATATTTGTTTTTTAAACATTTTATGTTATTTTTTATTATTATTTGGCTATTCTGAAATAAGATAATTTGAAAATGAAAATGCAGACAATGTCCTTCAAGAGGCCAGAAAAAAAAATACAAAAATGCTCAGTGCAACGACAAAACGTTTTCAATATCACATCACAATCAGTCATACATTGGTGTTGCCATTGCTTTTCTGAAGTAACTCATGCAAATAAAATATTCAAATCAGTGGATTTATGTTTGATAACATGGGACGATACCAAATTTTGAACCATTTAAATGATGTTGAAGTGTATATTTGAGGTTATAGCTGTTTCCGGACAGCAACATTGCTCAACATTTTGCTTGGAGAGGATGTAACCTATACAGAACATGTTCTTGGGGTAAAAAAAAAGACAAAAAAAAAGCTAGATGGAGCACTATTGATGGAATTGATCCTAACACAGTTGTCTTGAGGCATTAAAAAAAAAATTAAGTAAAGCAGTCAAAATGGCAACGTTCAGACTGCAGTCAAAAGTGGCCCAAATCCAATTTTGTTTTGCTCATGTCAAATCAGAATTGAGTCAACAAGTGAGTCTTGAATTCAACAGTCTAAAGAATCGTCTCTCTGCATCAGTCAGACAGTTTTTCCACACTTTTAGATATTCAGCTATTAAACCTTCACTATATAGTGTTATCTCCCATAGCCAGTTATCAGGACTAGCCATAGACAAGTCTTATGTAATTTCCCACCCTCCAGTGAAGAATGAGACAGGGATTGGGCTGTTTAAAAAAAAAAAAAGGGTTCATTTCAGGGTAAAGGGTGGCTATGATCAAAGATGCGTGTGTATTTGGTGAGAGCAGCTGGAAGAAGTGAAGCTATTAATAAGTAAGGCTTAATGCTCAAAGCTGGAGGAGTTTCGCACAATTCCTCTGCTCTGTTAATCCATTTTGTCTCGATGGAGGCCCTTTTTGAAGACTGTAAAAGGGAGAGGGAAAGAGGAAAGGTATCAACCCATAGTCGGTCTAGCACAATAAACAGGAAACAAAATCGCCAGTGAGTAGGGAAGTGAGGTTAAAGGTCACGTGAGCCCATGAACAGAGTGAGTAACCCTGTCACTGATGATGGAAAGAGACACAGATCTGAAAAGAAAGATACATTATGGAAACAAGACAGAGAAATGTGTGAAGGACACTTCTGGGGTTTGCAGTCACAAAGTCAGGCTTATGGATGTAATAAAGCTTGGAATCTGCTCCGTGTTCATCTGCTCTTCTGCAGGACAATTAATATGATCCCTGCTGATGGCTAATTTTCAGTATCATGCATCAGCCCAATGCCTAACCAGCTGCGACAGCTGGAACAAACTAAAGTCACTTGTTTTCTGGCAAACACGAACAAGAGACACACTAACAGTAATATCTCAATCTGTTTGATCAGTGGGAGGATTGCAGCCTGGAAACTCCCCAGAAATTCTTCTTGCCATGTGATTGATTTGAAACTGTTTATGGCAGCTCAATGCACATTTTTATATACAATAGGCTGGCTAAAGATTATGATAATGTCAGGATGCTTGGTGCAGCTTTGATGAATACTTTCAATTAGTGTTTAAAGAGTGAATATTTGGGATTGACAACCGTATTTACTTGGTGTGATACTTTAATTGGATAAAATAATGCTTGTCTACAACTTGTTTATTAATTGTCTACAATAGTGTAGACTGTACATTTTTAATATCTAGGTAAACTGGTAAATGTCCAGATCATTTCAACGCTAAATCAAGTCATTTTAAACTAATAAAACTAGTAGTTATTGCATTATTACTAAATTAATATAAAATGATGATACTGATAAACAAAGAGTGAAATAATTATAGCCTGCACTCGGACTATATGCACGCGCTGCACGCATGCTTTCTGCGTCACGTGTTTTATTTGCCGGGTCTGTGCACAGCATGTGCATAACGATGCTCAGAGCAGGCAGTACCGGTGGTAAATATACGGTCCTCAGACAGAACAGGGAGGTTGTCGATGAGTGACAGAGCAGAATAAGGATGGAGAAAAGTGTGGATGTGCTGTCCTTGAAGGACGTTCAACTCGGTTTTGTTTATATTTTGCTTAGCCTATCATTTTAAATGACAGATGTCGTAATTATTTATTTATTTTTCTCAGCGACACTTTTCCTACCGTGTTAACAGAAAAATGTCAAACGAATTTCGTATTTTGACTAGATGAGTAAAAATAGCTAATAGGCTATTTTTGTACAACCTACATTTGTATTATTATTTTTCTCTCTGCAACACTTTTTCTGATTGTGTTGTAAATGTTAAACGAATTGTATCCTGACAAGACAAAAATAAATAAGAAATAAAATTTTTGTACAACATTTTTATTTTCTCTGACACTTTTTTTTCCTACTGTGTTGCATAAAATAAATGAATTTTTTGTCTTAAGATAATTCATATAAATTCAAGTCAAAGTCAATAAATTCAAGACTTTTGACAAGGTGAATAAAATAACATACTGTACAATTTTGTGCAGACTGCACTTTTATTTATTTAAATGTGAGATTCTGGAAATGAGATCTAAATTTAGCAGGAACGGTCGGGTCGGGAAGAAAATGATTCTGTGCGGACAGCAGGTGAACAAAGAGTGAATATATAGCGGGAGCGGGTGGGTGCGGAATATAACCTTGCGGGATGGGGCGGGAGCCCGATTAGGCCAGCGCAGACCTCTACAAAGAGGGACATGCAATATGATATGTGTGGGGGGAAAAAGAAAAATTATAATTTTGTGAACAGAACATGCTAATAACACAAACTGCTAATAACACAATATATAATTTGAGATGCAAGACTGAAAAAAAAAATATGTACTGTATATTTTCTACTGTAAAAGTCAACAGGGATTAAAGTGCATAAAGATGAAGAAACTGCCATGTATTCAGTAATGGAATAATCTGGAAAGAAAGGGCGTAATTAAATTAATATTGAATGTTTGGGGCATGATGAATAGCATTATGGCATTGCACAACAACACCATGAAAGCATCATTTCTAGAGTGCAGCATGCTGGTAACAAAAACATGATTAAGAGATGCTTTTCTGTGAGTGTAAAACACAACGCCCAGATCTTCAGCCAGTCCATGTGAGGAATGACTTGTTCCTGTTCACAGTCACTGGTCCTCATCCAACTTTATCCAGCTTGAGTAATCTGGCTGAGCAGAATGGATGAAAATTCCAGTGTCAGGATATGAACCACTGATAAAGACTTGCTCACAGAAACCCTCAGCTGTAATTGCTGTCAAATGTGGTGCTGCTTTGTGCTGTTTGGCAAAAACTCTCAGTTGAAGACAGCTGAAATCTGTGGATCTTCTTTGAGCCTTAAACTTCTGATTTGGAGACGTGTCAAGCATTGGTCAATATGCTGGACGAGTAACTGCCATCGAGATTTCACTCATTGTTAGAAACTTCCAAGTGATTTTTACTGTCACTGTACTTGGATACATTTTTCAAGTATCTGAACTTTATCCAAGTATTTTAATTTTAGGAAACTTTTACTTCAATACATTCTAAAGCATAGTATCATACTTTTTACTCCGCTACATTTCATAAAAACGTATTGTTCCTCACTATTTTGAAATGAAGCAATTGCCATCCCCTCTGAGATGTGAGTCTCAGATCAACCGATGAACCTGTTTAATTGGTTCACAAATTACACCGAATGATTCATTCATGAATCAAACTTTTCTGATTGCAGGTGTTCTTGAGTCAACAACTCACTGATAAAATGTTTTGCAAATGGTTTAGTGGTTCAAGTTATTTCAGTGTTGTATCATCAATGTGAAAAATTCTGTCATCATTTACTCACCCACAAGTTATTCCAAAACTGTTTGGCTTCCCTTTTTTTGCTGTAATGCGAAGGAATATGAAGATTTTTCTAAATATTTTCTTTTGTGTTCGACAGAAGAAAGAAAGTAATACACATATGGAATAGCATGAATAATAAAATAAATTTCATTTCTGGGTGATCTTTATGAACTATTTACACCAAGAGTGAATTTTCGCTGTGAACATCAATCAAAACAATGCATTCTAAGGGCACTATTCCCACCAGGTATGAAAAATGCCCAACCTCATAACGTCTTTCTTTTCTTTAAGTAGATTGAGTATAAGGAAATAAAAGTCAAAATGGTAACAACTAGCAAAACATAGCAAAAGAAATATGCAGTATGCAGTACGTTATGTGCTTTTTTGTTTCATTCTTGGTGTAAATATTCCTTACATATACTTTAGGTATTAAGGTATTAGAGATTTACTCGTTTATAATATAATAGAACTAGCCCTCGCTGGACCCATCTCAGTAAAATACACGCATCTCAGTGTTTTTCAATTGTCTGCAGAGCTCTTCGATTTAGTCAAAATTGAATAATTTCAAACAGGCCTCATGACAAGCCTCTTAAACGCAGTGAATGTCAACAAAAATCAAACATTGTGGTTTATAGGATAAGTGAATGGAAATCACAAACATCAGTTTAACACTGATTTCCCATGTCTTCACCCTTTCAGAGTGGTCTTCTTCTCTGATCATGTGAGCTGTCAGATGCGATCTTCTGTCTGTTAACATCATATGTGTGGGTTTGGCTTTGATTCAGTCCACAGTATCAGTGCTAGTGGGATCTCCACAAACGGACACTGTGCTCTCTGCCAGACACATTTGTATCAATGTTGTGTGTGTTTTTAGAGATGTTATTACATTACTTAAGGATTTTTTTGTCCCGTCTTGTGATTGTTGTTTAATGGCAGTCAATTTTGTTGTGGTGTTTTGCTAGACCTAGGCCTACATCCAAGACTGCACATTACAAATGCTGGAGCGTTGTCTGTTTAATGTTGTGTGCTATTATATGCCTCATATGTTTGAATGGTGTCCATTTTTAGTCTCTGAATATCAATGATTGTAATAATCAGTTGAAAGCTAGCTGTGGTGAAAGTGACGCATGGTGTATTGACAGTAAGATGCAGGTTCCCATAGGAAAGAAAAATCAAAAGTGAGATCTCTTTAACATCTCAAATATTTATCCTAGACAGAAATTAGTTTACTTTAAGATCAAATGGAGATTTTTGCTTGAGTCTCCTGCTTCTTAAACTTGTCCCCTGAGACAAAAATTCTAACACTCTCACATTTGTCTCCTTTAATGTTTTAGAAGAGATCTCATCATCATCATCACACACTGTGCTCAGATTTTTCTCCTTAACTAGAGACACTGGATCTCTCACATTTGTCTCAGTCAAAGCTTTTCAAAAGATCTCAACAACATCACACACTGTGCTCAAATTTTTCTCCTACTGTTCACTAAAGACGCGGGAACTCTCACATTAGTCTCCTATGTCTCATTTGTCTCTCAACAACTTTACAAAGTGTGCAAATGTCAAATATCTCAATATGAGCTCAAAATTTCTACCATATAATATGTATTAATAATCAAATTAGTCAATCAATAATCAAGATGGAGTCATAAGCCATTTATTTGCCTTTCAGTAAAGAAAAGCTCCAGGGTTACTTATTTCTGTAAATTAGTTTACTTTAAGATCAAATGGAGATTTTTGCTTGAGTCTCCTGCTTCTTAAACTTGTCCCCTGAGACAAAAATTCTAACACTCTCACATTTGTCTCCTTTAATGTTTTAGAAGAGATCTCATCATCATCATCACACACTGTGCTCAGATTTTTCTCCTTAGCTAGAGACACTGGATCTCTCACATTTGTCTCAGTCAAAGCTTTTCAAAAGATCTCAACAACATCACACACTGTGCTCAAATTTTTCTCCTACTGTTCACTAAAGACGCAGGAACTCTCACATTAGTCTCCTATGTCTCATTTGTCTCTCAACAACTTTACAAAGTGTGCAAATGTCAAATATCTCAATATGAGCTCAAAATTTCTACCATATAATATGTATTAATAATCAAATTAGTCAATCAATAATCAAGATGGAGTCATAAGCCATTTATTTGCCTTTCAGTAAAGAAAAGCTCCAGGGTTACTTATTTCTGTAAATCAGTTTTGATAAAGGCATCGAGTACATTACTATTTCCAACAACAAATGGTGCCTAAGCACATAAACATTATCCTATGAAAAGTAACATTATCCTTATTTCTGCACGATTTCTCTTAAACTCTGAATTTATGTGTTTTCCCCCTTTATTTAGAGCCTTTCAAGTACTTGACTTGGTGCACACTTTGTAAAGTTGCTGATATATTTTAAAAAGCTTTAAAGGAGACAATCAAATTACTGAGGGTGCTTCTTAAATTAGTGAGGGTGCTCTCTCTCTCTCTATATACATATATACAGTATATGTATAAGTCGCCCATTGCTATGGCGCAAAGAGCGCTCCCTCATAATCCCTCATCTTAGTTCATCACAACCTCATAAAGTTACATTATAATCAATGAAGTGCTCAATGCTGCACAATGAATCTCTTACTTACATTGCGTCTACACTTTGTTATAATGAGATGATTTGTGGTGAACATAACACCTGAACAAAAACTCTGGTGATTTGAGCGTTGAGTGGATTCTAACTTAAAGGCCTCAGACTGTCTGTTGGGTTCAAGAAATCAACAGATATGTCTGTGATTGGCTACATTGCTCAACGCTGCACAAACACATTGAATAGAAACCGATCTCCAGAGCACAAACCATAACGCACTGAATAGTTTGTCAAATTTGCAAGGAAATGCCATTATTACAGCTTTAACTGAGGGTGCTATTGATTTCGTTTGAGCACTCTCTAGCACCCCCGCTTTTCTGGCATAGTAAACTTGATCGGTAGCTCACCTGGTACAACACTGCACTTGCAATGCAGAGCACTAGAGTCACAATACTTGATAAATTAACTCAAAGTAACTCAACTCAACTCAACTTAAACTCACTTGTAGATACAAGTTCAAATGGAATGGTTGTGTCAGCAAATGCGTTTGTGTCATGTTTGCTTTTGTTAACACTATCGGTTAGGTTTAGGGTAGGATTTAATGAAGGTGGTGTTATTTTCTAATGCAAAAGAGCATTAACCTTTTACTGCCTCTTACTGGACATTTTGCTTATGCACTTGCACGATACATACAACAACTAACATAATAAAACATTGCCAAATGAACTTCATTTGTTGTAAGAAATTTGAATGCCAAACATGTAAGAAGCAACATAATTTTATTTTGCAGAAATGTCACCACAGACACATTTTTTCAATGAACCTGGGTTGTCTGTAGAATAGTTTAGTGAAGCGGAGGGAACTGTAGTACAGAACAGTATAGTGTGTTATATAGTAATGTAGTTTAATGTAGTGTACTCCAGTTTATAGTGTAGTATTGTGTACTGTAATGTGCAGGAAAGAGTTGTTGTGTAGTATATTGTAGTTTTATATAGTGTCCAGGAAGTAGTCTAGAATAATATAATGTTGTGTAGAGCAGCGTAAAGTGTAGTATTAGCTGTGTATTGCGCTGCAGTGTAGTGTAAAATAGTGTGTAGTATAGTTTGCTGCTGCTCTCTGGAGTTCTGGATCGGTTCCTGACAGGATCTTGGCAGCAGCAAACGTAAACACATTTCTGTGCCATTCCTGAGCAGCAAGACTCTCCCTGTAAAAAACACACACACACACAGAGAGACACACACACTCTTGTGCAGCACAGCTCTGCTGTATGCCCTTAAAGCCACAGTATATTGCCTCTGAAGTTCCTCACGTCTGCACACTCTTACTCTTTGATTAAGTGCACATTTCATACTGCCTTCAATTGTTCACTCCCTGGATAGGTCACAGTGTATAGCGTATACAATAATTTGTGTGAAAATGAATACAAGTTCTTGCTGTTTTACTGCTACTAGTGTTCATTTTAGCTGTAAATTACAGTGAATTGTATGGAGCAAATACAGTCATGTATGGAGGCTGACAGGGCAGAATTAGCTGTTTCTGCAGCTTGGTTTCAATAATTTGTTTTACTGAACAGAAACTTCTGAAAGTTATATGATTGAGTTACAGTCTCAATTATTCATTCCTGAATCTGAACCGAAGGCAAAGATTATCTGTAAAAAGAAAAGAAGAAAAAAATATATTGTTTCTCGCAGAAAGCTATTATATGGCTTCTGAGAAAATAGCATACAATAATTAATACTTTATGCTTTTACATCCTTTTCAAAGCATGAAAGCCTCTCATTTCAATGTGATTTCTCCTCTCGTGTTCCACTGAAGAAAGAAATTAATATAGGTTAGGAACGACATGATTCATCTTTGGACGAACTATCCATTTAAATAACTAGTTTGCTGTTTCTCAATCTGTGTTGCTGTGCCTGAGTTCTCTGCTGCTCGACCACTGTTTGTATCTCTGATATCTGTCCTCAATGTGTCTTTGTCCTTCTCTATTCTTCGCCCTCTTTTCTCTCATCTTTTGCCTCTTTGTATGTGTTCATGTTGTTCCTCAGTCTCTCTGTAAACTTAGAACACTGGGAAGAGCGCTCTGTCTGTAGCACACTGCTCTTATTGTGAATATTCCCCTGGTATCGTGCCAAACCCATAGAAACCTAATGGCTCTAGCAGAGAGCCCACTACTGAAGCACTGTGGGTAGGGAGGCAGTTAAGTGATTATCCGAGCGCTGGAGAGACTGTGTGCCGCAAAGCCTTGTTTGATTGGCCAGAGACGCTTTTTGGTTTTCATTGCTTTTTTCCAGATTTGATTTTTAGTGGTATAGAGCAGTCTTGGCACCTTTTCGTAACAAATGCTAAAGGCATTTCCCAGACACTATAACAGTCTTCTGTCTCCACAACATCATACAATTTTCATCTCTCTTATAATGGCTAAAGGACGGCTTACATCTGTCGAGAAAAAAAAAACAAGTATGAGATATATCTGTGTAAATGTGATTAATTTGTTGCCCATTTTTCACAGTGTCATATTGGATCTTTGTTCTATGTGTACTGTATGAAGTGAACAGCAAAATACATATGAGAGCGGATTTTTTTCTACATCCAATTTGGCTGCTTCAAATGTGGTTCTAAATACAGTACCTGATACCTGGTTATCCGATCTAAACACACAAATCTAAGTCTCCTCTTAATTTCAAAATGCATTTATTCAAAATAATCACTTAGCTCAGAGGGAAGGTTAGTAAATGCATTACATGCATTGGAATGTATGCCCCCCGAGATCATGGAAATCGCTGCTCGTTTCTCCATCTTAGTCCACCGAGATCTCCCCTTCGAGTACGCCTGTGAATTCTGCGGGCTCGTCGCAGCGACGGCATTGGATGACACCACCATCAATTCTCTGTTCTGGCTCGGGGCCAACTACCATCGCCCCATGGACCTCCCAGACACCAAGGGACATGCTGGAGGGAAGGGATCTACCGGTGTCTGGGGAGTGTCCGGGCCCGAGCGAGAACCAGCCCGCCGTCAAGCCCGCTGACCGCAGCTCTCTAATAATAAAACAAATAAATCTTACCCTCTGCTATAGTTTGTAAATCACATCTGTTTGTTTGTTTGTTTGTTTGTTCGTTCATTCTGGAGAAGCACAAATGTACTTTGTAATACTTTCTAAAATTTGTATTTAGTGATTTAGTGGTATAGCCAGGGGTATTGTCATTAACTAAAACTAAAACCATTTTAAAATAGTTTATACAAAATAAAATAAACATTAACTGCAAAAAAAAAAAAATTTACTTTAACTATTTCTAATTGTCGTTAATTTAGGTTGAAGTACTATGACAAAAAAACACACAAAAATTTACTAAAAATGTAACTAAAATTAAAAAAATAAATAAACACTTTCTACAACGTGTCAGAAACTAAAGTTCAGTGCTGTGCTCATTGGCGGCATGCTCTGTTTTGATTGGCTCAAGTTTCAGCTGCTGTCCACTGTGCTGGAATGACTCTCAGCACGGTTGACCCTTGAACCCTGAGGGTCATCATCCATTACCACGTGAAACATAAATGTCAGCAGCCCTCCTGCTAAAAGCATTTGTCTTCTGGTGGGTCATCGGTCACAGCCCACCTGCTTTTACCACATCTCCCTCACATACACACACAGATAAATGCAGCCGAGCCATTGAATGCCTTCCAGCGGCTTTGAACTACAGCAGACGCATGTTTAAAGAGAAAAGTCCTGCGGTTTATTGCTGGTAGTACACTCACAGACTGGGCAATAGTCAAAACGTCATTAGAGGGAGAGACATAAATAGACGAGCTACAGCATTGTATAGACAAATCTTATATAGTAAATCTTCACTTCTACCCATGTCCTTATATGTTCAATGATATCCAAGAATAGATACATTTAATTTCAAACATCACATTAATATATTCAGCTTTGGTTTGTATTTTGAGAGGTAATGGATTAAAGTCATCTGCAGAGCTGGAAGCTGATTGGTTTATCTTAACAAATGACCTGAGAAGATGCTGTAACGTGGAATTGCAACTATCCATGCCTTGGACTGTAGTGGTTATTGACCCATCAATCCAACAAACACTCTTTCCCTGGAGCGTGACTACAGTGCATTCACTGTCCATTCATCTGCCTAATGTGTTTTGTCAATACTCACACAATACTAACAATGGATTGATTTGATTGTTGGAATGTTTTGCATTCTGTTGCATTCTAGATGTTTTAATGGTTTCAGAGAATACTGCTTTGACTTGTCTGTTCTACTCTCAAAACCATTGAAAGGTAAATACATTAAATCGGTTTGTCTTTATAGTCCTTAATTGGAATGTAATAACTGGCTTTTTCTGTTAAAGGAACAGTTCACCCAAAAATGAAAATTTGCTGAAAATATACTCAGCCTCAAGCCATCTAAGATGTAGATAAGTTTGTTTCTTCACATGAAGAGATTCAGAGAAATTTGCCGTCAGAATGAGAGTTCAAACTACTGATAAAAACATCACAATAATCCACATGCCTCCAGTCCATCTTTTCTTTAAACTGTTGCTTCTGGCCAAAATATGTGTCCATAAACCATAATAATGTTTCCTCTAGTGGAAAAAGTCTATCCGCTGTTATATTCTCACATCATATCGCCGCTCTTGGGACTATTTTGTTTTCAATTGCAAACGGTGCATGATATGTGCATATTTCTCTCCTGATTTAGACAAGACGACTTTCTCTGGATAAAGCAATATTATGGACAGAGAAAATGGGATCTAAAGAACAATTCGCATTGAGTTTAAAAATCAATAAAACAAATATGCACATGGTTACATTTTGACAAAGTTTGACAGGGTATACACATTTTTATTGTTTTGTACTCTAAACTACATGAGAAAGGGTTGAAGTTGGAACTGTTTGTACTCTAAGTGCTGTTTTACTTTTGGGTGATGCTGTAGCTGATGCTGATAAGTTCATTGCATTGGACAAAGTTGATGTGAGTCATGTGAAATGTTCCTTACAGTACACAAACCTTTACAGTGTTTAGACATCAGTGAAGGGAACAATTCCCTTCAAACCATTTTATGGATGTGAACAAGCTAGTAAACATTTATCAAGTTTCTTTTACTCTGGTTTAAAAGACTTATTTTTAATAAGTTAACTCTTCAATTAGGGGGTCACACGACAATGAGCTTCTTAGATGTATTGCTTTCTTCAGTCAAAAGGCCACTGAGAAAACTTTATTTTATAAATGGATTAAAGTCATCGTCCTTGGAAATGTTAACAGTTCCTTTACTCGTCATAATGGGAGTGTTGAAACTTCTTTAAATTACATTTGATCAGTTAATTAATCAAATTAGCAAAAGTTGCATTGTATTGGATGAATTAAATATAATATTGTTGTTTCAAATCGGTATGGCTTTTTTTTCTCTCTCTCCTGTAGAACATACATTTCACAAATTTTCTTCTTTTACTGTATCAGTGTGTTTTTGTCCAGTGGTAACCAAAACTGTTTGGTTGCCAACGTTCTTCAAAATATCTTCTTTTGAAAAATCATACAGTTTTGGAACAACATGAGATTGAGTAAAATGATGACAGAATTTTCATTTTTGGGTGGGTAGTGATTAGAGTTCTTCAGTTTTATGATTTTATGAGTTTATTTTTGACTGTCTTTTATCATCAAAGAGAAACAGCACTGATTAAAGACTTTTAATCCTTTTGTCCGTTTGTCCTCAAACTAACTTAGTGGAGAACACTGGTTTTATGATGTTGCTAGGACTTCAGGGGTTCTATAGAGCATTTCAAACATCTTTATGACAGTGGAGGCTTTGCCATGTACACACATACTTATATAAATATATAACTCCGTTAACATGTCATTTTATTATTTAGTGTAGTTGTTTGAAGTTTCATTACATTTTGACCTGAGCCAGTAGTCGCCCAGAACACCCTAGCAACAACTCACAACACCTTAGTAACCGCATTGTGTTAGTGAGTTTTACATGAGAAAAAACTACTCGCAGTCTTTAGGAGGTCTTTAATAGTTCTTTAATATTTTTTTGTCTTGGTTAAGCATCATTAAATGTCCATTACATGTTTCTGTTGCGTTCTTCTGCTATTAATAAACAGCATGTGTGTGTGTGTGTGTGTGTGTGTGTGTGTTTTCAGAGGGGGGTCTTCTTTATGCATTTTTTTTTATGCAGGGCTAATGTTCAGGCAATGTGCTGGGCAACCTCCGGTCATCATTAGTGTGGGCCGGTGATTTAGACTCAAACACACAAATGGCAAATCTACATACAGCAGTTGTCAGTATTCAGAGAGGCCTGCTATTTTCAAATGTACACACACACACACACACACGCACACACACAGGTGTATGAACATGAAATGCAAATGCTTTCTCATGACCATAATCAAATAATCAGATATTATCATTATTCTGGAGAATGCCACACACACACAAACACACACACACACACACACACACACACACACACACACCGTGACCCCAGCATCATTAGTCTGATAGGGTCTGTCAATGTGTGTTGTGTGTGTGTGTGATGGAAAGGTAATTGTTCAGCTTTAGGCTGGAGAGGTTGAGAGACTATTGTGTCCGACACCTAAGGCAGCTGCCATCCTGCCCAGTTAGACAGAGTTTTTTTTATGAAGGCACCTCCTGAGGAAACAGCTTTCAAACCAGTTTTGAAGGCACCATAATGTCACCTCTAATGATGTAGAACAAATCCAAGTGGATTTTTAGATATAAACAAGCCACTCTTTAATGGAAACAATGCCAACCCATGCTCACTGAAAATATATGCCTGTGGCGACATTTCTACAAAATGATATTATTTTGCTTCTTGCACTTTTTAATGAGTGCACAAATAGCACATTTAGTTTTATCCAGATGAACGCGAAACTGGCATTGTTTTGTTTTTTTTGTACATATTGCAGTATTTCAGAAATTAAATGTTTGGTAAGGTGCTAAATGGTTAATTCTCTATTATTTGAAAATAAAGTACTGCCTACAATACAACTGTATCTTAAACCTAACCAAACAGTGTTAACAAAAGCAAACGTGAGGTAAAACATTTTACCATAGCTTGCTTTTACAATTCTTCTTTTATCGCAAGTGAAATGCTGTACCAAGTGAACTACCGAGCAAGTTTACTATGTCAGACAAGCCATACATGTATGAAGCTGGTGAAGTAATGCAAATGTCAAAATGTATTAGTTTACAGATCATGCACTGTATATGGTAAAAGTTGTTTAAGATTGTGTAGTGAATTCTACAGTTTTTTATGTTTTTACACAAATGCATGTAGAATCATATTCCAGTGATCCTAATTTGCGCAATGCTTATTCATTTACAATTGTAAATTTAAAAATCTGAAAATTTGAAATGTAAGAATGAATTCTTCAATTTTTATTCTACCGACTAACTGCTGAACTGCATGCACATTGTGGGATATCACTGGCAGTGAAGAACACATGTGCTGCCTTTAGAAACTGACCAGAAAAAGGCTTCTTAGTTGATAGTATGTTATTTCCCTCCCTCTCTCCTCATACAGTGTTTCTTTTATATCTCATTCTGGAGTTTGTGTCTGTCCATGTCTGTTTGTATAGTAGTTATGTGACTATGTTCTGTTTATGTGTATGTGTGTGTGATTAGATTTAGAGTGGATTGATGGCTGTGTATCAGACTAATGGAAAGCTTTTTACAGAGCTCATATATGGCTGAATCAGTAATGTATTCCCAAGCCCTGCATTAACACACATACACACAAACACATACACATAAGGCAGGAGATGTGTGGCAGCGGACAAAGAATGGAGGTAAAGGAGCATATCTGAGAGTCCAGATGAGATGAAATTGTAGCATAAAAACTAACAAAACCAGATGAAACTGTCCGATAATATTCAGCACAATAATTTATACACATTAACAAAATTGACCTTTTTACTTTATAACATGTTTTTTTGGTCTTATTGTAAATTATTCATCAGTGAACGTTAATCCAAAAAAGGTTCACTTTCATAATCTTTCATCAAAATGTATGCTTTGATGGTAACAATTCCTCACTGCCCTGAGGCCAGTGTGATATAATTTTGGACTGTGTTGCAATTTACATTCGTTACATTCTTGCACATTCATTCCATTTTTGATGCCTTTCCAACATAAATCTTTGGATTCTACATTGTTGTCACGAATTCTGATGATTTGTCACTTAGCTTATTTTATCTATTTGGCTAGCATAAATGAGGTTTTGCATAAATGGCTTGTAATAGTCTGTACAATTTTCACTTTGTTGATGGTTTTTTTCCCTTTTTTGCAACGCTAAACAAACAAACAAACACACACACACACATTGTAATGCAAAAATATAATAATAATATAATAAAAAATTCAGGTGGAGCCAGTGAAAATATGATCAGGAAAGTAAAAATCGGACCTACTAGCAGAAAACATCATTAATGTTGAGCCTTTAAATGTATTAACCTTTTTTTTTTTCCAGAATTTTTTTTTTTCGTTTATAGCTACATAAGGATAATATTAACCAATATTACCTAATGCATAGTTTCTGAATGCTGAATGATGTACGTAAACATAATGAGTAAACGTAATAATAATAATGTTTTAATAAAAAAATGTTTTCCTTAATGTCTTAATGATGTAGTAATATCTTTCATAAAAGTAATACAGCACTTATAGTGTATCAGAGTCTTTGAAGGCAAATGGACAGTCATGATGCAATCACATTGTGTAAGCGGTTAACTATAGTGAATGAGGGTAATCTGGGACTTTTTTTTTCCCACTTTCGACTTCTGCAAATTACTGTCATTGTCACTCTCACACTTCAGACCAGCACATGAGACCTAAATCCAACAAAGTCTGTAATACCTGGAGAGAGCTATCCATTACATTCACATTTGTCTCATTGACAGTTGCTCGGCTGATGCGTGACCTCCAGAATTATGTGACCTGCATCTTTACTTCATCTTCACTTAGTTTACTTCATCTGAACTTCTTTTTGTTGCTTGCAAAAAAAAAACAAAAAAACATTTCATTAGAATACACGCATATTGTTGAATGGCTATCAGTAGAGAGATGTGAGAAACAATTGAGATATTGAAGAGATCTTATTTGTTATTCTTCTTTCCTATGGGTTCACAGCAGTGATGGATGGATTGATGGTGCTGACAGAGGAGTGTCAGGACAGAGAAGAGAAAGAACAGGCTGTAAACTAAAGAAATGTGTGTTTGTAAAGGTATTTCCCTCTGGAGAGACGCCAGCTCACTGAATCTAAACCACATGGTCTCACTGACTGGCATCAACACATACACAGACACACACACACACATGTTCAACTCTTGCTGTCCGTCTACGCATAAAACCAGCAGCAAGTAAACACACGCACACACACTTATGGGTTCACAGCAGTGATGGATGGATTGATGGTGCTGACAGAGGAGTGTCAGGACAGAGAAGAGAAAGAACAGGCTGTAAACTAAAGAAATGTGTGTTTGTAAAGGTCTTTCCCTCTGGAGAGACGCCAGCTCACTGAATCTAAACCACATGGTCTCACTGACTGGCATCAACACATACACAGACACACAAACACACATGTTCAACTCTTGCTGTCCGTCTACGCATAAAACCAGCAGCAAGTAAACACACGCACACACACTCACACACACACACACACACAGGTTTGTTTTTATGGTTCATGGGGACTCTCCATTGGTGTAATGGTTTTTATACTGTACAAACCATATATTCTATTGCCCTACACCAACCCTACCCCTAAACCTACCCATCACAGGAAACTTTCTGCATTTTTAGATTTTCAAAAAAAACTCATTCTGAATTATTTATAAGCCTTTTGAATTACAGGGACACTGAAAATGTCCTCATAAATCACCTTCTCGTTGTAATACCTGTCATACCCATGTTATTATACAAATTTGTGTCCTCATAAACCACATAAACATGCACACACACACACACACACAGGGACAAATACATCAAAAAGTATTTTGTTACAAAATACAAATACAAATATACAGTATGTTGATCCATATTTCTTCTAATTGCTTATGTTCACTTAAGACAAAACTGATTGTGTTTACTTGAATACCATCAAGTATGTCCATGCTTTCTTTTTTCGTGTTTCTTTATTGCTCCTGTATCGTTTCTTTATCAGTGTGTCAAAAATTAAGCAGTCCTGCGAAACTGTATTGTCATACCGCCTAGTCCTACCGCCTAGTCCTCAAGAGGATGCCTCAAGCTAT
Source organism: Sinocyclocheilus grahami (assembly GCF_001515645.1). Taxonomy (NCBI): domain Eukaryota; kingdom Metazoa; phylum Chordata; class Actinopteri; order Cypriniformes; family Cyprinidae; genus Sinocyclocheilus; species Sinocyclocheilus grahami. The sequence goes on along the minus strand of NW_015505912.1, from coordinate 76,931 downwards.
TTCACTGTCAACAGTAAAGATTAATTGAGCACTGAGCACCAAAACGACTTCTTTCATTGTTTTTTTTTTCCAGTTGGAAGATGGAACCATGTACGAATTAAAGGGATAGTTCAACTAAATATGAAAATTCTGTCATTAATTACTCACCCCCATGTCTTTCCAAACCCGTAAGACCTTCATTCATCTTCCGAACACAAATGAAGGTATTTTTGATGAAATCCGAGAGCTTTCTGTCCCTTCATAGGCAGCAACACAATTTGCACATTCAAAGCCGAGAACGGTAGGAAAGACATCGGTAGAGTTCTCCATGTGACTCCAGTGGTTTGACCTCAATTTTATGAACCGCCGCAAGTGCTTTGTTTGCAAAATGTACAAATGTATTTATAAAAAAATGTATCTGCATTGTGCGTTCATGAGAGCATTAAAAGACTTGTATGTCAACACAACGCACATGAGTGAGTGTTCACTGGAGTATCAAGACGTACAGTATGTGTTTGGATAATATTTTAATAAATAAAGTGGTAAATTATGTTTTTTTGCGCAAACAAAGCACTCACATTGCTTCACAAAACTGAGGTTAAACCACAGGTGTCACATGGACTACTTTAATTATGTCTTTTCTATCGTTCTGGACCTTGAAAGTTGCATAGCTGACTGTAGAGTTACAGAAAGCTCTTGGATTTCATAAAAAATATCTTCATTTTATTTTATTTTTTTGTCCAGCAAAATACAAATGACAAAATACTCAAAAGTAATTAAATACATATTTTAAATGCATTTAATTAAAATACTGCCCATCTCTGCACACACACACACACACACACACACATATAGAGTAATGAGTAATGTAGGTCAGAATAATACATCAGCTCACAGTCAATTAAGCACTGTGTGTGTGTGTGTGTGTGTGTGTGTGTGTGTGTGTTGGATTTTATGGACTTGTGCTGAATGCTGTATAATGCTTCAGCACACAGTCAATTCTCTCATTGTTTGTCTCACAAATGCGCTTCTGTCTGCTTCTCTCACACACCTGTAGGACCGAAGATCGTTTAATTGAGCAATTATTATTATTATTAATTTTTTTTACAGTTTCAACTTTTCCTATTGAAATGCCAAGCATATTTTGTTTTAGCAGGTAAGCTAAGCGCTAAATGAAGCTACAGTATAGAGAGGTTTTGTTGCAGTGATTTTACCATTGTTAAAGAGGAGTTCTTTGACACCACTAAAACCCTATTAACCATTTTAAAATCCTGTCCTGCACAGTTGAGCTATGGACATGAATTGTACCTTGATAATGTCTCTTGTTGAGTAGAGGTGTGCTATTAGTTTCTATAAGATGAGACTTTTTTTCAGTTGATAAAATTGGGACAAATTCAAAGGCAGCATTACATGTGTCTTTTGAAAAAAACTGATTTGAATACAATCCTAGAATGCATTGTGAAATACTCAGAGAAAAACAAATATCCAAGTTGGAATCCATTTCAGTTAGGATGCTGGCATAGAAGACTATGTATGATGTGCGGCAGCTCACTTGGTTTTGTAACATTCTGTCTTTGCATATGAGAAGAACTCAGTTCAGACAAAGCAGCATGCTAGACTCTCTCTCTCTCTCTCTCTCTCTCTCTCTCTCTCTCACACACACACACATACACTCAGACACAATGGACATTAGTCTCTCAGCTTGTGCCAGACTAGAGGGGATGAATGAATGAATGCTACAAGGGAGGAGGGATGAAAAATTGATCTCGTCCTGTTTTTCTTTTCCCCTGCCCCCTTCCTCTCTCTCTCTTTCCCCTACCTCTTCCTTTCCTAACTGCTTTGTTTTTGTCTTCTTCTCCTCCAAACATTTCTCTCGTACATGCACAAATACATTTTAACCAGTGAAACATTAGCTCTGTCCAAAAACCTAGTGATTTGTGTTGCTGTTTAGATTGGCAGATACTTTCTAAGGAAGCTTGCTAACTAAAATGAAAACTCACAAGTCAATGATTTCAACTGTTGTACACTCTAAAAAATACTGGGTTAAAAACTAAAATTTGGGGGCAACCCAGCGCTGGGTAAATTTTGGCAGATTGGGTTATTTTGACCCAGCTTGTTGGGTTTTACACATTAACTCATTTGCTGGGTTGTTGTTGTTTTTTGACATAGTGCTGGGTCAGTCAACCTATTGAAGTGTGTTTGTTTGTTTAGTTATTTATGTATTTATTCAGATTGGTAAATTTTGGACAGATTGGGTTATTTTGAGCCAGCTTCTTGGGTTTTACACATTAACTCATTTGCTGGGTCTCATTCTACAGAATTGGTCCAAAGTCAGAGTTGGAAACGTTGGAAAAAATATATATTTTTTCTAAATAATTGTATGTATGCAAATTGTATAATATTGTATAATAAGTACACATTTCTAGTAATTGCACAGTTAATTCTCATATTGTATTTTCAGAAAGTTTTAGAATATTTGTCCTCTCCCCAAATTTGTCACTACCGAAACACAGTAATAATCATTTAATTAGAAGGGTTATATTGACCTATTAAAATTTTGTTTACATCTACATTGTATTTATTTTTTTATTTTTTTGCTATTTTATAATTTTTTCAGAGCTAGATCAATAAAAATTTTATTTTTAACAATATTTCAAGTGTAATTTATGAGATTTGTTGTATTTTGAATCCAATATTTCTTTGTAAAAGGTAAAAAGCTGATCATACTGATTTCAAAGTAAAGGATTCATTAGTTTGAATATATATTGAACCAAAAACTATAATAACATCTTAGTTGATAATTCAGTATACTTTATTTTTGACAAAACATCCCATGTTTCGGTAGTGACTGCACATTTTCGGTAGTGACAGTAATGCGTTGGTAGCGACCACATTACATTACCGAATTTAACTTGCATACTAAAATACTACTAAAACATACTAAAATACAAAAACTTTGCATAACTGTACTAAAATTTAGTTTATTTCCCCCAAACATGAGGATTATGTGTTCCCTTTTGTCACTATCGAAACAATGATGACATGTTTCGGTAGTGACAATTGTCTGGGATAACACACAAAAATCAAAGATGTCACTACCGAAACTCGACCAAATATTTCGGTAGTGACAATTTTAGATACTTTTGAACCTATCTCAAAGATGCTAATCAGCACATGGTTAGCTAACACAGTTCTGAACAGTTGTACACACATAAAAATTAAATATGGAAAAACTCTCAAAAAAAGTGTGCTTAATTGCAGAAAAAATGTGTTCGGTAGTGACGTTCCTTAGACTTACACAGATTTTTCAGACTTTTGAGCACATTTACCTCAAAATGATGGGGTCTATCTACTCACCCTGTAGCTATGAGAGAGAGGGACACACAAATATTTCCTGATCATAAATGTAGGGGTGTAGTCAACTTCAGTCTCATCCAACGGACTAAAACATACACTGTTTCGGTAGTGACATGAAAATGCGGGACACTTATTTTTTACATAAAGTTTCATGATTACAAATAAAATATAAAATAAATATTTTTTTGAACTTCACTTTTTAAAATAATCAAAAATATATTTTTAAAAACAAAAATGGAAAAAATATATATATATTTATTTCAATATAATTTTCATGAGTTGAAATTTAGGGGTTAGGGTTCGGGACAGCCGATACCCAATACATGATGATTTTATATATATTAAGCTTACTAATATTTTAAATATTATTGTGGGTTTCAATAGAAGGATCTTAGTAAACATCTAAGATTTTAATACTTAATGCTTTTTAAATGTGTTTTTTGGTTGTGGGACAGCAGTTTGGACCAATCCTATAGAATGGCCCATATAGGACAAGAACAGTTCATATACAATGGTGTTTTTTTATTTTTATTCAATGTTAAGACAGTCTTTTACAATCACAAAATTTTCAAAAACATTTAATAAAGGTTTTAGGACATGACAGAAACAGCAAGAACAGCCAATGGGAATCTGTGGGAAGAAAACTACTATCAGTAGGCTGTTCCAGCTGGTTATAGAAGGATCTTAGTAAACATCTAAGATTTTAATACTTAATGCTTTTTAAATGTGTTTTTTGGTTGTGGGACAGCAGTTTGGACCAATCCTATAGAATGGCCCATATAGGACAAGAACAGTTCATATAAAACGGTGTTTTTTTATTTTTATTCAATGTTAAGACAGTCTTTTACAATCACAAAATTTTCAAAAACATTTAATAAAGGTTTTAGGACATGACAGAAACAGCAAGAACAGCCAATGGGAATCTGTGGGAAGAAAACTACTATCAGTAGGCTGTTCCAGCTGGTTGTATTCATGTTTGAAAAGTTACATCAAAAACAGCTTTACCTCGTGCCATCTTGTCTGTCAAACTTTTAAGTTTCAACCCATCAAAAGCATAGCATGACCACAGCTGCAACAATAGCGCACTAGATCAATAACGCTCCTATTGTAGTAAGTGGAGCGCACAGAAACTTTGTTACATATAACAGCGAAGTCACTGTGTTTCAGTCCTGGTCTTACATTCGTTTGACTGGAGGATCGCTTTGAGTGTAGATCCAGTGAATGCTAGCGTTCCAAGCAAGCTGACCCAACGAGCTGAACCCAGCATTTGGGTTAAAAAAAAAAAATAACCCAGCATTTTTAGAGTGCAGAAAAACCAAAAAAAAAAAAACTACCCAGCACCTGGGTAAAAATGTAAAAAAAAAAAAAAAAACTAATAAAATGAGCCAACAGGCTGAACCCAGCATTTAGATAAAAAAATAAAAATAACCCAGAATTTTTTTAGAGTGAACGAATAGGAAGTAACCTCCTGTAACATATTGTCACAATTCTCAGGAGACAAGGAGCGAGGAACGAGGAAACACTGAGATAACTTCAATTCACAGTCTTTAATGATCACACGGGGAACGTAGGAGACACAAGGAATGACGTTTGAGGACCGACAAACACTAACTGAAAGGACTGGGGCTTTTAAACACTGGGTGATTGGGAAAACACATTTCTTGCACCTGATTAATTAAAGGGAACACGGCACACCTGGGGAGGGAAAACACAACACAAAGAGTCCAGGGGCGTGACATCACTCCCCCCTCCCGGAAGTTGCGTCTTCGCACCGTAGAAACAACATGGGGAGGGGAGTGAGTGGGAACTAGGGAGGAGGACGGACGCCGGGAGGGGGCTGGCAGACAGAGTCCAGGGAGGAGACAGGAGGGACCCGGAGCAGGAAGAGCACAGCAGGACCCAGGCCACAGCCATAACAGCCATGGAGGAGGAATGGCCACCGACTCCAGGGGGCCGACCAATGGTGACTGAGCAGGGGGTGTAGGAGCCAGAGGCGGAGACGGAGAGCCAACAAGCCAGGGGGATGCCGAGGATCTGGGGGGCCAGGGTGGAGCCGAGGGCTCTGGCGACCAAGGTGTAGGCGGAGATCCGCGGCGGAGCCGGAGCGACTGAGGACCAAGGCGAAGCTGGCAGGATGAAGGTGCCCAACAGAGCTAAGCCATGGAGGAGGAATGGCCACCGACTCCAGGGGGCCGACCAATGGTGACTGAGCAGGGGGTGTAGGAGCCAGAGGCGGAGACGGAGAGCCAACAAGCCAGGGGGATGCCGAGGATCTGGGGGGCCAGGGTGGAGCCGAGGGCTCTGGCGACCAAGGTGTAGGCGGAGATCCGCGGCGGAGCCGGAGCGACTGAGGACCAAGGCGAAGCTGGCAGGATGAAGGTGCCCAACAGAGCTAGTGGGACAGAGCGACGAGGCGCAGCCAGAGGAGTGGAGTCCAGAGGTGATGGCGAGTCGACGCCCAACCAAGGCGGAGCCGGAGGGACGAGGGAGCTGATGAATCGATGGGTGATGGTGGAGGCGAGGGAACTAGGAGCCGAGGTGGAGCCACTGGGTCGACGGGCCGAGGCGGAGTCCGGGCCGAGGAGGCTGGAGGCAGAGGTGAGGGAGACTCCAACCACGGTGATGCTGGAGGATGTCAGTCCCGCTGGGCTCGCACAGCAATGATGGTGGGCTGAGGGCGAGCAGAGGGGCTGCCAGCTGGGCGGGCATTTTCGAGGAGCGGCCACTGGAGGGCGCTTTCTAGGAGCAGGCACTGGAGGGCGCTCTGAGCTGGATTTGGGGGCTGAAGCCCTTCCTGCGCGGAACTGGGGATCAGGAGCCCTCCCCGGGCTGAACTGGGGATCAGGAGCCCTCCCCACCAGAGTCCACTCTACGAAGGCGGCGAATTCCACCCGAGGACCATCGTCGGACGACAACGCTCTGCACTCGGCATTCAGGCTTGCATCATAGAAAGAGCGCGTCGTCCCGATAGCTGGCGATGTTCGCGACCAACAGGAACAGTTTGGTATGGTCCTCGAGAGCTTTGTCTCCCTGCTCCAGCAGGAGGAGGAGGAATTCGGGGCGAGTGAAGGGATCCATGGGGACATAACGGAAAGAAAAACACTGAGAAAAAAAAGGAAAACAAACGGAGGGGAAAACATGGAAGTTACTGTTTTGGTCGGTCCTTCTGTCACAATTCTCGGGATGAAAGGAGCGAGGAAACACGGCGATAACTCCAATTCACAGTCTTTAATGATCACACGGGGAACGTAGGAGACACTGGAACACAAGGAATGACGTTTGAGGACCGACAAACACTAACTGAAAGGACTGGGGCTTTTAAACACTGGGTGATTGGGAAAACACAGCTGCAAGGAATGACTAATTAAAGGGAACACAGCACACCTGGGGAGGGAAAACACAACACAAAGAGTCCAGGGGTGTGACACATATAAATAGCTTGTCAGGCAAAGCACACAGAAAATAGAATTTTGATTTAACATGTTGCTAAGCTAATAACTCAATATTCTAATTAACATAAAAACACATTTGCGTATAAATTTAATTGGTAGATTAGGTTGAACTATTTTAATCTACACTTTTTAGTACAGAATAAATTTTAAGCATTATTTTAAAGAACATTTCTTCTCCTTATCGGCCAGGAGGCATGAGATTACTTGCATCTTTTTTTTTCCTCGGGAGAAACATGTGAGAGTCAGAAGACTCAAGCAAAGGTCTCCACTTAATCCTGAAAGAAACAACTGAGAATTTAAAAAGATATAATTATATTTCTTTCTGAATGGAAACTATAAAAACCAAAAACACATGTATAACATGCTTTCTCTTTTTTCTCTTCTAGCAACAACCATATGTGATCTGTAGAATTGACCCCTCACAAGATAATTGATTTAACATGTTGCTAAGCTAATAACTCAATATTCTAATTAACATAAAAACACATTTGCGTATAAATTTAATTGGTAGATTAGGTTGAACTATTTTAATCTACACTTTTTAGTACAGAATAAATTTTAAGCATTATTTTAAAGAACATTTCTTCTCCTTATCGGCCAGGAGGCATGAGATTACTTGCATCTTTTTTTTTCCTCGGGAGAAACATGTGAGAGTCAGAAGACTCAAGCAAAGGTCTCCACTTAATCCTGAAAGAAACAACTAAGAATTTAAAAAGATATAATTATATTTCTTTCTGAATGGAAACTATAAAAACCAAAAACACATGTATAACATGCTTTCTCTTTTTTCTCTTCTAGCAACAACCATATGTGATCTGTATAATTGACCCCTCACAAGATAAACACAATGAATCAGGTATGAACACAATATTACTCACAAGCAGAGTATATGTAAGAATTATAAACTTTTGTTGGTCACAGAGCTAATTTTCTGCAGGAATCAAAAAGTCAACGGATAAATGCAATTGGATTTTTTGTCAAGAGACCCAGGATGTTAATCTCTGGCTTGGCCTATAATGTTACATTATCCCTGTATTGCTCTATTATTTCTATTATTAATTCAAATTAATGCAGTATAGTACTTGACAATCTTATTTCAGTATTGTACATTATGATACAACCTTACTAACAATAGTAGTGATGTGAGCATCAGGAAGCACCACTATAAAATAAGAAATAATGTGTTAACATTCATTCACCAGAGTTAACACCTCTAGCAGCAATTAAAGCAGTGGTATCTTAACATGGTATTACTAAGCAAGATAGAAATAATGTTGCAGTTGGTATAAGTGCTGCAATTCTGTCTCCAGTCTTTGATAAAGATATGCCTCCCCTAAGCATGAGACTGCATTGTAATGTCTTACTCCTCATGAAAAAAAATTAGTTTTAGAGTTGTCATAAATCGCTTAATGGTCTTAAAGTATATGATAAATTAAAATGTACCCTTTTTACCATTCCACATGTACAGTATATAAAAATGATAGTCTTCATAGTCTTTTATCAAAATTTAAGAACCTGCCGTCTCTGAAATGACTCCCCTTTTCTCTTGCCCACTTTTCACAATCCAATTCATTCCCAAAGGATAAAATCAAGAATTAACTTTGGGTGTTACCTATTTCACTCAGAAATATGTCAGATTACAAAAGAAAAATGGTTTGCAAATTACAGTTCAGGTTAATTTTGTTTCCCTTGCTAAATACAACCAATTTCTGATTGAATATAATGTTGCATTTGGAAAATATAGAAGTAAAATGACTTTCATTGTTGACTTTAGCTTTCCCTTGTCGCTGAATGGAGGATAATGGCTCTGCTGTATTAGGCACAATGCACACTCATGCTAGCACTCTTTTGATATGTTATCCCAAAAAATATCAGCAAAACACTCCAAGCCAATCTTTAAAATGGCCCTGGTCATATCTATAGTTTTATAGCAGTAATTTTTATTACGGAAAGTTTTAAACATAAGCATAGGGCCATGCAGACAAGACCTTAGTGAATACTCATCTCTGCTTGCTGTAAGATAATATCTTACTACAATATACTCATACTATTTTTGCAGTATGCAGTATAAATACTGTTCTCAGTTTGCTAGTTTTCCAGTATGCATAGAATTCCCAAAGGACTTAATACACACAGCAAAATGTGCAGTTGACCTGTACAACAGAGCACTCTGTATGAGATACTGTATCCCACAATATGCTGCACTTTCTATTTCCAATGTGATGAGTGAACTGGAATGCATAAGCAAAGTGTGGAGGGTTGTATTCTGTTACCAATTACGGTTCCACTTTATATTTCATGTCTTTAGCTACTATGTAAAAATGAATCATGCACAGTGTAATTGTGTACATACATGTTGTTCTGCAAAACTCTTGTGAGATTTTATAGAGAAGGGAATCATCTGTTAATTGGCCAATCAGACAAATCAGACAAAACATTTTGAGAAAAAATACTATATGTCAGTCTATTACAAGTCCTTTATACACCCTTAACATTGTGTTCTGTGATACTGGTGCAATTGTGAATCATTTGCTTATTGGAGAGGTTTTAGAATTGCTTAATTTTGTTATATGATCCAGTATTGCGAGTGTTGTGTGCCTCACTCAAATACAGTTGACCCATGCTAGGAGCGTTTGTGCGCAATGCTGTGTGTATTTCCCAATGGACAAGCCATGCTGTTTGATTACCCATGATACCACATGTGTGTAGTAGAGTCACGCTGTGTGTATTGTTTGATAAGCCATAATCATAAATCCTAAAAGCTAATCACGCGCCCACTCTGCACCCAATCAAAACACAGCCACATTACCCAGTGCTGGGCACTATTGAGCTATCCATCATGAGTAATATCAGTGCCCTGTGTGCTTGAGAGAGAAAGATGTTTCCTGTTGTGCTTTTCATGGGTTTGTGTCAGCTTATGGGGGTTAGTTTTGTTTGTAATGTGAGGTTGTGTATGTGCTCACCCAAAAATGTAAACTCTGTCATAATTTACTCAAACTCACGTTCCAAGCTTCCAGTTCATATTTTTAAGAATCTTCAAGGAGCCCTTTTCCATACAAAGAAAGTATATAGTGACCGGTCAAACTGTCAAACTCAAAAAAAGGACTGTAAGAAATACACACTGTAAGAAATAAATTCATTAAAAATGATTAATAATAATAATAAATTTTCTTCCAGTAGGTTTATGGACATTTTCTAGGTTACACTTTATTTTATGGTGATGCTGTTACAGTGTGATTACACAAATTAGTATTGAATAATATTAATTAGGTACATGTAGTGATGGGACGATTGATACCGAGGCTCCGATGCTCCGACGCAGTTTTCAAAGCACTATTGTATCACACACTGTGCCGATGCTTGTATCGAAATGACAATACCACGTGATTGATGATGTTTGAAACAGCGTATGTTGTTCTGTTTCCGCCACACCACACGGAGAACAACGTAGCCCAACAACATAGAAAACATATCCGTGTGGTGCGGCTGACACAGAACAGCATACACTGTATGCGTTCAGTGGATACTCTCCAAAATGGCGCTAGGGTGACGTGGAGGAGACGAATTGTTGAATAAAGTCGTTTGTTTTTTTTTGCGCACAAAAAGTATTTTCTAGGTTACACTTTATTTTATGGTGATGCTGTTACAGTGGGATTACACAAATTAGTATTGAATAATATTAATTAGGTACATGTAGTGATGGGACGATTGATACCGAGGCTCCGATGCTCCGACGCAGTTTTCAAAGCACTATTGTATCACACACTGTGCCGATGCTTGTATCGAAATGACAATACCACGTGATTGATGTTTGAAACAGCGTATGTTGTTCTGTTTCCGCCGCACCACACAGAGAACAACGTAGCCCAACAACATAGAAAACATATCCGTGTGGTGCGGCTGACACAGAACAGCATACACTGTATGCGTTCAGTGGATACTCTCCAAAATGGCGCTAGGGTGACGTGGAGGAGACGAATTGTTGAATAAAGTCGTTTGTTTTTTTTTGCGCACAAAAAGTATTCTCGTAGCTTCGTATTATTACGGTTGAACCCCTGATATCACATGGATTATTTTACTGATCTCCTTGCTACGTTTCTGGACGTTGATCGTAGTAGTACCCTTGATGTCTATGGGAGGGTCAGAGAGCTGTCAGAATGCATCAAAAATATCTTAATTTGTGTTCCGAAGATGAACGGAGGTCTTACAGGTTTGGAATGACATGAGGGTGAGTAATAAATGACAGAATTTTTATTTTTGTGTGCACTAACCCTTTAAGCACAAATAAAAGCTTGACGATGCTAAATGTTAAGTTTTCTGATCAAATAATACATATTAAAGTGTGGCAAGTAAATGGTGGTTAAATTATTTTATGGTTTTTATACTTTTTATATGGCATAATAATAATAATGTAATATTTAAATGTTAATAAACTGACTTGAACTTTCTTAAACCCATAGAGCAGTGGCCTGGATTCAAACATTACGACACGCAAAGTAAAGCATTCACATGACTGGAAAGAAATAAGGCTTCGTTTTTTGTTGATCACATGATTCTCTGAAAACAATACAAGCTCCAGCACAGAGCTTCATGAGAAATTGTGCTGCTCATACTTTTACTTATTACTATAGAACGTAAGGTAACACTTTACTTGAAGGGGTGTGCATAAGACTGGCATGACATCTTCATAATCATGACATGACACATGTCATGAATATGAAGGAGGTTTTATGCATGTTTATGACAACTGTCATTAAGTGTCATTCGCTCAGTTATGTCATTTTTAATGCAAATATTACATTATTTGACCTAACCCTAACCTAACCCTACCCCTACCCTTACCCCAACCATAGCCCATAACAAAGACATCTCAAACAATGTCATCTTTGCATTAAAAATTACATAACTGAGCGAATGACACTTAATGACAGTTGTCATAAACATGCATAAAAAAAACCTTCATATTCATGACATGTGTCATGTCATGATTATGAAGGTGTCATGTCATGATTATGAAGGTGTCATGTCAGTCTTATGCACACCCCTTCAAGTAAAGTGTAACCGAACGGTAAAAGTAACGTAACTTTGTAACCTTCAAATCAATTGTTACCGTTTTCTTTACACAACACAATGCAATGTTTTCTTACAGAGTCTTTAAGGATTGAAGCCCCCAAAGGATGTCAGAACGGAAGGTTCAGGGGCTTTTGAAAACTATATATACTAAACAATTTAGATTTTGACGTTTAAATAACCACAAAAATGATGTGTTACTGAACAGATGTGTGCGAACAAAAGAAATACTCACCAAAAAAGGTAACTACGTCTTGCATTGTTAAATTTATGAGCTATATTCCAAGACTTCTGAAGCTTTGCATGAGTAGGAGACCCAAATATGTGTAGTCATCCACTGATTATATGTCCTGTCTCAAATGTCGTTTGCATATATGCATAATCAAACTTGATATGTCAAAGGCTTCAAATTTTTAACCAAACAGCACATACCAAATTTGACTATTTGGAAGTTTGAATAAGATTGTTTTTGGAAAAAAGCAACATGGACATTCTGCTTAACATCTTTTGTGTTCCATTGAAGAAATCAAGTTTAAAGTGATAATATTAAATAGTAAATAAAAACAGTAATATAGTAAATGATGACAGAATTTTCAGTTTTGTGTGAACCATTCCCATTTTTTTTCATTCTGCAGCTCAAGAAGACATAGAAATTAGTTTTTTCCTCTTTGGGTGGGCGTGGCTTGTATGCAGCAGCCTGTTTATCCCTTGACCAATCATCTGGCTCATCTGGTTTGGTGCGGGGTGTCATTATTGGTTACTCCAATAATGACAGATGCCGGTGCGTGTGAGTTAAGGGTAGCGGTGGTGATGGCAGTTGCAGTGTCATTAGCGTGCACCCTCGAGGAGAGATTAGTCTGATTTATGGTGAGCGATGCTAATGGAACAGATATGGCTGCTCTCGCACCCTGCCATCCACGCTAATGAAAGTTTTGTGCAAATGTGAAAGAGAGCGCCGCAGAGCTGAGGCTCTCACCAACACAGCATCACCTCTTTTTTTTAGTCTAATTCAGTTTTTATGTAAGTGACATCAGGTTGAATATTTCACTCTGTCATTAGTGCAGTGTTCTTTTAGTGTGTGTTTTCTGTATTAGATTAACTTTTAATAAAGCAATAGGGGATTATAAGGGTATAAAGAAATAAGGGTTTAAAGCAAGCAAACAAACAAACAAAAAACCCTTAACCATGATACAAATCTATTCCATTTTGCAACTCTGGCTAAATTGTATTACGCGGTTACACATTTCACAACACAAATGTCCAGTGAGTCGGGCTAAAAGTGTGTTCAGTTTATCCGAAAACAGATGAGCGTGAATCTGCCAAAGTTTTATTACATTGGTTCTTGCACATATTGTGGCAGTTTGTAAATGAAATGTACGGTGAGTGGCTTTAAAAATTTAATGCTTCATCGCTTTTGAAAATAACACACCACCTATACTAAAACCCTACATTAAACCTAACTGATAGATTTGAAAAAACCTTGTTTGAGCTCCTTTATTGTGACTCATGTTTCATGGGACTGGTACCCCAGAGCGCTCCGCATTGCAAGTGAAGCATTGTACCATGTACGCTGCCGAGCAAGTTTACTACATTTGAAAAGCCATACATATTGAACTGGTTATGTGATGCAAATGTCAAAATGTACTAATTTACCAATTTTGCACTATGGTTAAAATGTTTTTTATTTCTTTATTTATTTATTGCTTTATTATATAATTGGTTTGATATAACAACGGTCTCCATGCCGATTGGTCAAACCAGAATTACCATTTGTTAAAGAGCAGGTCATATGGGTTCAAATTTTTTTTTTGCAATTTGTAACGTAGCTATCCATCAATGTGAACAGTCTGCAAAGTTGTTAATCAAAAAAGTGCATGATAAATACAGATACTGTCTCTCAAAAGAAAGAGTCAACTCTGGACCGCCATAGCGAGTCATTATAGTTTTGAATCTTCTGCCTGTTACTATATACGTCACAAGGTAACACGTTTGCATAATCCGTGCCTGTCCACGAAATACGAATACTCTGACCTGCCCACAAACACTTCCGCTAGTTAGAGTGTTTACATCATGTCGAGAAGACGCTCAGTTTCTCAACCTCACTGGGCATTCTAACATAGTTCCCACACGTGCACCTCAAATAAGTAAATAATAATAATAATGAATGCAATAAAAGTGCTTTCACGTCACATAAAATACCACATACATAGTTTAAACTTACCACTGAGAAACATCTTGCTCAAGTCGTGCTTGCGATTGAGTTTCCAGTTGAGCGACTGCATCCTCGGACTCGGGCTCTAATTGATAAGGTAATACCGATGCAATTTTAACCTTATTGCATCTTTGTTTACAAGTAACCCTCCAGAGCAAAACATTAATTATGGTAATGGGAGTTTTGTTTCTGACACGCATTGTATACGGAAAGACCAATCACAACAGACTTGGCCAGCTGACCAATCAGAGCAGAGTAGGCTTATGGAAGGGTGGAGTTTACAGACCTTAAGCTCTGAACCGCTTCAAACAAATCGTTTTGAAATCAATGAAAAATGATTCTAATATTAAATGTATATTCTGAGAAAATTACAATGTTTTCTGAAGTTAGATGCATTTAAACCTGTTGTAGGGGACTCCAACACAATATTAGGACACTTTAAAATACCATATGGCCTGCTCTTTAAAATTGATCAATATCACAATATTACGAGGCTGGGTGGGACATGCTCCTGCAAACTTTCCAATGAAAGTTATGTAACTAGCCATAACTATAACCATATACTATAACTATAACTAACTACAACTATATAACTATTTTATAAATACTAAATATTTAACATAGCGAAAAGGGTAAGTTATTAATATTGGTCAGCTGACTTGGTTCTCATAGGTGCTGAATAAATGTATCTTTTGTGACTGGAAAGCATTTTATGTTGGATGCATCAAGCTGTTTGGAGGTTGTAGTCGAAGTCTTGTCTTGAGGGAAAGTGGACAAAAAAAGGTGGGGCTTAAAAAATCACGTGTTTGGATGATCCGACTGTTTCCAGCTGGATGAGATGTGTTAAAAGAAAAGTTTGCTGGAACTTAAAGAGAATTTGATTGGCTGGTGTGCGAGTGTGTGTGTGTGTTTGTTATGGAAAAGGGTGGACAAGAACAGCCGTGTTTAGTCAATTTGAGAGTCCTTTGGGTTTTAAGTCCTCATAGACAGGATTATTTTCTCATTCTGTTTTTCCTCATCTGTCTTTTGCACTGTGTGTGTGTGTGAGATGTGATTTTGGGACTTGTGGGGGAGTTGGACATCAACAAGGCTGATGGGAAAGAGATGGATTGTCATCGTAGTGTCAGTCGTGGTCACATGATGAGTAAGTGTATGTGTGCATGTGATTGATTATTCTGTATCCTACACAGAAAAAAATCCACAGACCAAAGCAAGTCTCCATTGCTCCAGGCTTCCTCCTGATTAAAGTTCAGCACTCCATCCATCTCCCTTTCCGCCACTCTCTCTAGGATGGATGAAGCTCGCAGAAATGCAATATTGTTTGCAGCGAAAAAGCGATTTGCATCTTAGCCGTCACCCTCTCTGCACAATACAATACAGATAGAGACACACAGAAATGCAGTTAGAGGCAATAAACCGCTGGCACATCTCTCTGCTTTATCTCTCACATACTTTCTCCATTATTTTTAATTTACTTCTCACTCATTCGTTTGCAGTCTTCTGCTTTTTTTATTCTTTTGTTCTGTCTCGCTCTCTCTCCAGATGCTCTGTTCCAAAACCTACTAAACTGCCCCTTTATAGACAGCATTTTAAGGCATCACAGGCAAGGTTATTATAATTAACTAAATCTAAATCTAAAACTAAAACAAACAAAAAAAAAACCTTCATGTTACTTGAAATTATATATATATACACTGTAACTTCAAATTTTATTTCAGCTAGTTTTCAAGGTAACAGCTTTCAATTTCATTTAGTTTAACTAAAACTGAAAAAAAACTGAATAAAAACTATGTAAACAATAAAAAACAGAAACGTATAACATAACAAAATTACTAAAATTTTACTAAAAATAAAATTAAAATGGAAAATATAACTATAAATATATAAAATATAACAGGAGGCACATAATATAAACATGTATTTTCACTTTTTTAAGTTATTTTTGTAATTCAAGTTATATAATCAGCTCAACAACAACAACAAAAAAAGATATTGTGAGTGAAGTAGTTTTCTATCATTTGAATTTATTTATTTATTCATTTATTACTATTTTAGTAACAAAAATCTGTCACAAACTTTGACAGTATGGGAAGACAGTTAATAAGAATTTAGAATCATTGAGAAATAATGTAAACATAAAATTTTGTCAAGTAATTTCTGTTCAATACAAGAAAATAAATTACACAACCAGCTCAAGAACAATGGTTGGGATTAACATATCTTGTCTGTTTGATAACATTTGTACGCGTACAGAAATAATGAAATCTAATATTGAAATTGCACTTATATTGTAGCTAACTTAAAAAACACCATCAAATTTGAAGACATTCACCAAACAATCCTGAATGGGGCACAACCATGCTACAGGCCCTCCACAATTATTTCTGATTAAAAAATAAAGAGAAGCATAGAGAATTAGGAAAAGGAAGACAGAGAGAAGTGCACAGATTTGGACAGAAGAAAAGAGAGAAAGAGAGAGAAATTCCATCCGCATGCAGTGTTCTAATCACTCATGCAGCAAGAGTACCGTGGTAAAAAGCGTTTTACATGAGGACAGGAAGTTTGTCCTGACAGGCCTTAAGTAGTGTCTTGCATGTTGTCATCAGACACTCTCGTTTCATAAGCGAGGGCAAACCTCTCAACTGTATGATCTTATCACAAACGCATTCATATAGAGGCAAAATCACACGCATTCATCTGTTATTCAGGTCATGCAATCTCCTGTTAAGACAGCATAGCGCTCCCCCTCCCAACTGTGTGATCCATCATGTCTAACACGCACATACACTATATTTTATATACTGCTGAAATGAGGTCATTCTTCTCTCTCATTTTCTCTGATTCACTCGTTTTCAGTGAATTGTCCTGAGATGCATGGGTCGCGGAAGGGCCTGGGCCCGGGTTACTTTTGAGGTCTGGTACAAATATGACATGGGCTACAAAAAAAACAAAACATAGGCTATAGGCTCATACTGTATGTATGCACGTTTAATCATTAAAAGATCGCAATCTCGATTAAAACACACACGATCTTATTCCTAAATAACGGTGATTCCGCTATGTCTATCAAACCTTTGAAAACAACGGAATATTTAAACCTGCTTTCGCGCAGCCAGCGCTCATCATGTAGCCTAAGCTTTATGTTTGAAACAGTCTACACAAACAGTCTACTTACACAGTAGGCTACATTTCTATGTTGCAAACATTAAATAATAGCGAAAGTATTTGGAGAAAAGTATTTAATCTGGATATAGACTCTGATGTTGCGGCAGCCTCGATCAAAACGAGCAGTTAACCTTTGGAACTAATGATAATATAGATTGTATATGTTACATTATGCCAGTAGGTGTCAAACAGTGACTGTTAAATGTATTTGATGTCTGAATCATTCAAGTGATTCCTTCAAAAACTCTGGACTAAACTAGTCTTTTTCAAATGATTTTTTAGCTACATAATGAATTCCTTTAAATTAATAAATATTTTTAAATACACTCATTTATAACATTTTAGACATTTATAAATGGACTCATTAATAACATTAAATAAAACATTTAGTCAGAAACTCATATTACATATTTTGTTTGGTTTCAGAATTGTGGGAGAATCATAGCATAAAAATACATAGGTTAACATATCAGACATCTAACTAATACCATTAGTACTGTTTATAGCCTATTATGTTACTATGTATGTTAACGAACTATGTATGTGTTATGTACTTCTATGTATGTATTATGTAGCCCCCCCCAGACACACACACACACACACACACACACACACATAAAACAAACCATGAGTTCCAACCTACTTTCTTATTTTATCTTTGAAGAGTCATTCTTGAATCTAACTCTATCTTTAACTCTATAAAGCATACTGTCTCATATCTGATACACACATTTCTAAGACCTCTAAATAAAAAATTTACTGGTTTTTATAGGAAAGAATAATTTAATATATTGTTAGTGATTTTTCAAGCTAAACACTGAAGTGGACCGTTCACTGGATTATCCATACATAATTTTTTTGGAAAAAATAACGTTAAAATGTGAGTATGTTAGAGCTTTGATCATGATCATTTAAATTTGATCTTACTGATTTATATTATTGGTAGATATAGAATAACAATTGATATTTGTATGCATTTTATGTAAGTAGTCTGCTAAGCTGTTATAAAGATCTCATTGATTTACATTAAAACCTATCAGAAATTAATTATACTTTTTGGCCATATAAATATCAGTATCCGCACCAAATTGCATATTTTTGCTCAGTTGAGGCCTCTTAATAAAAAGTTGTTTTTTTCCCTCTCTCTCTCCTTGAGTATGAGCTCCATATTCTCCTATTTCATACTATATGAGCCATAAAAGCCTCAAATGATGCAAACAAGATTTTTCTATTATTGCACATGACAGGATTTCTACAGGGTTGATAAATAATACATTATGTATAATTTATAAATATATGATGACTAAAATACTATATCATGAATAAAATGATGGCTAAAAGGTGTTCGGCACAACACACAGTAAAATGACAATATTAATTGCATAGCACAAGTCACGTGTCATATTATGTTCATTAAATGCTTATTACATGATAATAACTTTTTAAAACATATTTTCTACAGTATATTATTATTTTTTTATATTATTGCTAGGCTGTTAGGGTGGTTGATAATTCAGTCTTTAGCTATCGCTTGGGTCCCTCTTTCAAATATATGGGATTTTTTTTCACCACTTTTATTGTCCATCAGGCAAAAATATTTAAGTCTGAAATAGTATGACAAATGATCATCATGTATGACAAATTCTGCCAAAAAAATTAGTTAATAAGCATAACTTTAGCTGATAGCTGATAGACTTGGCATGTTAATGTAGAAATTAAATTATGTAAGATCAGCTATTTAACAATGACTTTGCTCATCCAAACACATTTCAGAGCTGAAGCTCTTTGTTTCATAAATTAGCATTACCTATTAACAAACATGAGCAAACTGAAAATCATTACCTCAGGCGGTTAAATAGCTTTTGCCAGATAAACTAATTATCTGATTTTTGCACAGGAGGTGAAAGGTGAGGATCAAGGTTCTGCCGCCCCTCTGGTGCAAATCTGTGTCAAAATATGAAACCCAAACAAACATGCGCACTCATGATCTCTTGTGTAAGTCATGGCCCGTGAGCTGCAACCATCACATTTAATCACGTTCCTCCTAGAGTGTGATCGATTAATGAGATGCAGCCGTTGCCAGAGGAGTTTGACCTGCAATCTGTCATAATGGCTGCTATCATCAGCACACTGTACGGATGAGCAGGGCTGACGGGTGAGGAACTGGGCAGAGACATCCTTTGATTGATTGATTTAATCAGAAACATAACAGTTCTGCTTATGCTGGGGGAGGGAATACATCAACAAGGTCATCGTAGACCAATCAGATTAAACGAGGAGAGAAGCCAAAGGTCAAGATGAGGCTTGACAATACTTCCTGTGTGTGTGTGTGTGTGTGTGTGTGTGTGTGTGTGTGTGTGCGTGCATGTGTGTGTGTGTGTGTGTGTGTGTGTGTGTGTGTGTGTTATTCTAACCTTCAGTTAAATCTTTGGGATTATAGTAGTCACATAGTAACATTTTAGTGGTTGGTTGTTTTATATATATATATA
>NW_015505912.1:51813-57196 GCF_001515645.1 Sinocyclocheilus grahami | reverse complement strand
AGAGAGAGAGAGAGAGAGAGAGAGAGAGAGAGAGAGAGAAAGCAGATCTATTATTGTGAAGTAAAAGAAGTTGAGATCTGCAGATTTGTGGTTAAAGGTTCTATGTTTTATACAAACTAAAGAAAATAATTTAGAAAAAAAAAACTTTTACTTTGTTCAATTAGTTAAATATTGAAACAAATAAAAGTTTTACAGCTAAAACGGTTGATTTAGACAATGTTAAAGCTCAAATAACAAACATTATACTGAAATGAAGTACATTTACAAAATATTTCCAATTTATTTTTGAAAAAATACTTATGTTAATTGCCCAAGGTGGTCACATCTAATTTTGCATCTGTGCATGATCCTGGTCACAATTCTTATAGTATAATACCTTTTTTCAGTTTTTCTTGATTCTGAATAAATTGCCTTTGGGGAACAGCTCACGTTCTTCATATTTATTCAGCTTTTTTGCACCCTTGAAGGGCTCTTCGGGAAGGGGGCGCCATTTGTAGGGACATTCCAAACGAAAGTAAACAACTAAATCCCTTCATGAAGGCCCTTCTAGAAGTCCATTAGCGAAGGGAACATGCGATAGTCACTTCAAGGATGTGATTTCCGTTTGTGATCATATGATCTTGGGTTATGAGTTCTTGCAATGCATTTTAAAGCAATGATTCGGGAAGATTTCAAAACCTTGCCTTTGGCAACATTTCTGCAAAATAATACTAAGCTGCTTTTTTTTACTTGCACTTTTTGTGAAATGTCCAGTGAGTGCTGCTAAAAGCACATTCAGTTAATCCGAAATGGATAAAAACACTAAAAGGTTAAATAAAAATACCACCAACACAAAACCCTACCTGCTGTACCAGGTCAGCCACCAATCAAGTAACCATACATGTGGAGTTATTTTTGTGATGCAATTTTTTTGCTAAATGTATTAGTTTATAGATCATACACTATGGTAAAAGTGTTTATGGTCATAACACAGTATTATGCAAGGAACTTAAGTCTTTGTTAATCGATAATCTGCACCTGTAATCATAATTTGTGTGAAAATTAATAAAAGTTGTTGGTGCTTTACTGCCACTAGTATTCATTTCAGCTGAAGTGTATTCTATGTATAGGTTAGATTTTGGAGTTTTGCAGAAATGTAAATACAGTGGAGGCATATTTTTCAAATGAGCCTATGTTGCAATTGAACCAAGTGTGAAAACATACAGATAATATAACAGAGCAAATGCTTCAGGATAAATTGGTGATCTAACATGCCAAAGTTTCCCTTGTATTCCTCTCTCTCGCTCGGTCTCTCTCACACACACACACACACACACACACTCAAACACACACACACACAGGTTTGTTTTTGTGAATTGTGGGGACATTCCATAGGCGTAATGGTTTTTATACTGTACAAACTGTATGTGCTATTGCCCTACACAAACCCTACACCTAAACTTACCCCTTACAGGAAACTTTGTGCAGTTTTACTTTCTCAAATAAACTCACTCTGTATGATTTATAAGCGTTTTGAAAAATGGGGACATGGGGTAATGTCGTCATAAGTCACCTTCTCCTTGTAATACCAATGTCATTCCCATGTCATTATACAAATGTGTGTCCTCATATGTCATAAAAACACGCTTTTTATACTGTACAAACTGTATGTGCTATTGCCCTACACAAACCCTACACCTAAACTTACCCCTTACAGGAAACTTTGTGCAGTTTTACTTTCTCAAATAAACTCACTCTGTATGATTTATAAGCGTTTTGAAAAATGGGGACATGGGGTAATGTCGTCATAAGTCACCTTCTCCTTGTAATACCAATGTCATTCCCATGTCATTATACAAATGTGTGTCCTCATATGTCATAAAAACACACACATACACACATTCTCTCTCACACACACACACACACACATACACACACACATACACACATTCTCTCTCTCGCACACACACACACATACACACATTCTCTCTCTCTCTCTCTCTCTCACACACACACACACACACACACACATACACACACATACACACATTCTCTCTCTCACACACACACACACACACACACCCACATGCACACAATATTGGCAGGACTCCCCAGCGCTGGACCTCTTCCTGTCTGGCAGTGCTCCACTGTGTCTCTTTAGATACTAGTGTAAACAAACCAAAATACACACACAGGTCTCAATATCTGTCGCCTGAATGAACAATATCAAATAACTCAGAACAATATCTAAGACTCATGCAACATCTAAGATACATACACAGTTTGCACACTATTCAATTTCCCAGTACACATTTAACAAGTGAATTTCACCAAAATGTACACTCTGCAGGTTGTGTTGTGGTGCTGGTTCCCATGGTGTATTGCATATTGGGATTTGGCAAACTGTAGGATGTGACAGTCATTTAGTGCACAAGTTGAATCATTACTGGTTGCGCATAGAGTAGTTCCTTTTTCTCAGAACAGCTGCACATTAGCGTGTCATTTTTAACACAGCACATTTTAGAGAAAAAACTTGATGCTTGATGTTTTACTCAATGAGTTTACAAAATGGTCACAGGACATGCATTTCAGACGCATATTATTAGCAGGTCTAAAAAGCCTATAGTGTAGCATATAGACCATTTCAAGGACTTAAACAATAACAAACGTGTTGGAATGCAACATTATTTTCCACATACTGTACATTATTGTTTCTCCGATATGCCCCGCCTTTTTGAAACGCGTCGATTTTTACAAAGCTCATCGGTCTGAAAAGCGAGGTGTGCTGTGATTGGCCAGCTATCCAGTGCGTTGTGATTGGCCGAATACCTCAAGGGTGTATCGGAAATGTTACGCCCCTCACCATACTGTTGATGCCGTGTCCGGCCGGAGCGATGAGACAAAAACATTAAAACCCATTACAAATGAGGCATTTGTTGCATCCAGTGGGGACATAATTACTGATTATAATGACTTATACTGTCTTTTTACGCATTGCGTTGCATCGCACCGTGTAAACGTAAAACCCTGTCTTCATTTGTGATCGGAGAAATGACAAACCACAAAAGCTACTCTACACTGCCCAGAACTCGTGTTTGAATCATCAGTGGCAAATCCTTTAAATGAAAACGTACTTACAGTCTGTGAGTCAGAACTGCCGGCATTGTAGTCAACTCTCCCAGGATCAGTAAACAGTCCTCCATAAAATGCGCTGCACACATCTGAATATTTGGGTTAAACTGTTCTGGAACAGTGTTGTAAATACAACTTAACCACTGATTTCTAGTCGTGTCCTCATTTTTTGAAGACCAAACAAAGTAGTTTCGCTTTCACAACGAAAAACTCTACGGCCTAGCGTGAGCGAAAGCCACGGCTTAGCGTGAGCTGAGGCCGGGCTAGAGTGAGCAAAGGTGGCGGGGTCAAGAACGGCGAGGCCGGCGGATCCGACGAAGGAGCGGCAACCACATGTGACGACCCCGGGCTTCTTCCACGGTGAAAGCCGATCCGGTGATCCACAGCACTAAGTTGATGTATTCCCTCAGCAACCAGCACAGATCAGTTCTAGGCATGACGAAGCGGATATCGTCCTCTTTTGGAAGACCAAAGTAGTTTCGCTTTCACAACGAAACACAGCGTCTCCACGGCATGGCCGCAGCGGCAACAATACTACAGTGAGAATAAAAGTTATGCCTTCTTTCTTTGCGTGAACATTTGGGCGGCGTTATGCAAATCTTCCCACATAGTGAGGTAGATATTTGGGGGGATATTAGAATGAGCCATTTTAGGTAGGCGTGGTTAACTCTTAACTTTTATAAAGAATATCTCTTTGGATTTGAGACTTTAGTCTTTGCAACTTTACAACTTTATGCACCAAGAGCTTGTAACACTCCAAAGAGAAAGGAAAAGTTTAAATCGCATCATATGACCCCTTTAAAATTTTGTATGACCTGTGATACTTTTTTAGGATTCTTTGAAGAATAAAAAAAATAGCATTTAAAAAATAGAAATATTTTGTAACAACATACTCTACCAATCAAAAGTTTTTTTTTTAAAGAAAATTAATACTTTTATTCAGCAAGGATGTTAAAATAATAAAAAGTAATAGTAAAGACTTATATTGTTATAAAAGATTTCTGTTTTTGAATAATAATCTGCAAGGACTCATCAATCAATCCTGTAAAAAGTATCACAGGTTCCAAAAAAATATTAAGCAGCACAATTATTTCCAACATTGGCAATAACCGAGTATCAAATCAGCATTTTAGTTAACGGTTACACAATACAACATTCAAGTTTACAGTATGCATTTCTATAACGTTTTACTAACTGCATTTGTCAGCTGACAAGATAGCTGAACAACTAATGTGAACATACGTAATTATAGCCCACATAACACTTAGCAATAAAATGGAAATAAAAAACGTTTTTCACCTTTCGACCTTTTTTCACTAACAGTTACACACGAACCTAAAAGCTAGGCGCATATGTAAACAATGACGAAATCACAATGCTAGCTTAAATTATGCTGCTTCATACTTGAAGAGTTAACGTAAAGAAATACAAATAATCAAATTAAGAAAGAAAAAATAATGACATTTACTTACATGAATCGAAATGTGTGCTGTATATCATAGAGCTGCTAGTTGCTATCCTGCCTTCTCGCTTCACTGCTGCAATCCAGGCGCGTTTCTCGGAAATCTAAACACTTTAATTTCCGAATGTTAGTTCCAGGCCAGAGGGAGCACCCAAATACCGAGCAACAAGGATCTAAGTTTAATTTTGACATTTTAAACACCAAAATTAAATAAATCATCACAGTCCCACTGTGTATAAAGCGCCTCCCGCCATTGTTTTCAATGCTTTCGACCACTAACTAGAAACATCCCACCCCACTTCCTTAAACCGACGCATAGCCGTTGAAATTGTCTATAGCATGCTGCTAATCAAGCAAGAAAGGTGTGTGTGTGTGCATGTTTGTGGTTTATGAGGACACAAATGTGTATAATAACATGGGTATGACATAGGTATTACAAAACGAGAAGGTGATTTATGAGGACAGTTTCAGTGTCCCCGTAATTCAAAAGGCTTATAAATAATTCAGAATGAGTTTTTTTGAAAATCTAAAAATGCAGAACGTTTCCTGTAAGGGGTAGGTTTAGGGGTAGGGTTGGTGTAGGGCAATAGAAAATACAGTTTGTACAGTATAAAAACCATTACGCCTATGGAGAGTCCCCATAAACCATAAAAACAAACCTATGTGTGTGTGTGTAGAACAATGATATTGTTGACTCCACATCTCACAGATAAGAATCAATCAATCAGCTGATCAATAGTCCTCTTTGAGCCCTGGGGATATGGGAAAAATTTAGTCTCTCTCTCTCTCTCTCTCTCTCTCTCTCTCTCT
>NW_015505912.1:47326-51731 GCF_001515645.1 Sinocyclocheilus grahami | reverse complement strand
GTGTGTTCGATTGTTCTGCACCTTGACATCGCTCGTTGTTGTCTATTCCATGGACAACAACGTTCGAAAGGGGGGGATTTGTAGCGTCTGGACCACTCAAACACACAATATATATTTTGTTAGCTAGATTTCACAAATACTTTGTAACACCCCAGGACGCCGAACAGGACCCTGGTTTCATGGTAACCCGATACATTTACAACCTTGTGGAATGCGAGCCGACTCTCAGCTGCATTCTCCAGAAACAAGGGGCACAAATGCACAGTAGAAATGGACTTTTCTACTAATTAATTCATAGGAAAACCTTTCTTTGAATGAACACACATATTCTTCAGGCCATTGTGTATATTATTGCTGTTTTGTATTAATCTGTTGTATTATAGACTATTTTTATTCATGCTTACGATAAACCACTCATTCATATAACCTTACATATACCTTGTTTAGTATCTATGAATTCGCCTTCTGATGATCTAAACAAGAATGTATATTATATGTTGGTACATAGGCAATATATTAGTGCCCTGAGAACCTTTAGTATTTTCAATCAAAGTTCCAGATACTAAAGTACCATGTTTCCACACAAAGAGTCATAAACTCCACAGGATCTCAAAACGCCCACTTGGGATTCCGGCTTTTCTCATTGGATAAGCCCATCTTGAGAGGCGGGGATCTTCTCTGACCTTAAAGCTGACACACCATGTGACCCGCCCAGTCGGTGGTTCGGTCAGAAGCAAAGATGAAGATGTGAGAAAAACGCTTCAGGATACCAAAGCATCTGTGCCAGGCCTTTCTTCGGCCTAGTCCTTTCCATTCATCAAGTGACTCTGACTCAAACTGGTTCTTTCTCATCAACCAACTTCAGAAAGATCTTGGGGCCTTAAGATCGCATCAGGAATCTTTGTTCATACAGACGTGCAAGTATCAAACTTAGTCGATTTAATTGATGCATTAAGTATCAGTTACACCTTTCTACAAGGTGTGTTTGAACTCAGAATCTGACATATCCCTGAAGGCTTTGATCTGTTGAATATACATGCAAAGTGTTCCATAAAATCCATTCTTTATGCCTCTTTCTATGCTGAGTTAAACTTTAACCCTTTCCTATACCAACTGTATGTGTGTGTGTGTGTGTGTATGTGTATGTTAGACCGGCTTAATGTGTTTATGTAGTATGTTAGACTAGTTTAAGTGTTTATGTAGTTAATAAAACCTTACTTGTATCACACTTGACGTGTTCATTGTTTACTCATAACCGGAGTCAATAATCATGCAGATTTACGTTACAAACTTATAGAATTGTACAGTAAGAAAGTTATTTCCCTTAACCAGGAAATTAACGTTCTTAGAATTGACAAGACAGTTGACCCTGAGTGGTCAGCTAAATATCTACAGTGGATCTAAAATATGAATAGTTAATTATAACTAGTTATGGTTAATTATTCATATTTCCCCATGAGCTGATTCGCTACAGATTGGTGGAGAATGCGGGCATGATAAAACGAAAGTTATGAGTTTAAACACTGGCAACTTAAAAAGTGTGTGCTTGATAGCCCAGGTTAAAATAGGACGTGACTTCAGATGCCCGGTGGTGTCCCTATTTGCTGGCTTGTTGAGATGCAGATAAAGTGGGGGTTTGAATTGGTACCGCTATTATAATTGGTAGAGTCTTTATGTATTTCATGCTTAATGGCATCGGTGTAAGGTTAATCTGATTTTAGCAAAGAAACCCTAATTTCAGTATTAAAGCATAAATCTGTCTTGACAAAGCGTAAGTCTGAATCTCAGCTCAGCGGCATGTCCAAACTGTACCATAATGTAATATGCTTTAGTGAAGAAATCACAAAATTGCAGTATTGTTTAAATTGTTTCTTTGAAGAAGAAATCTCAGTACAGTTATATCAAGGTAGATGTGAGCGCTGCTCCCCTTTCTACAGCATAAAGGCCTTATAGTTTATAATTAGATTGAAGCAATTCATCTACACTTTGACTGCATATATATAAGCCGAGCAACCTGGTGGTCATTACTGTGTTTCACTCACTGAGTGAAATTAAAGGTGTAATACTGTACTTTAGTACTCATATGTGAGGCAAACATAACTACATATATGTTTAAACCGGTTGTAACTTACAGTAAACACGTTTTGTAATTCTTTAAACAAGTCTTGAAGGCTGAAAGCACCACGTTCTAAAACTATGACTGTTTAACATAGACAGACATTAAACTGCATTAATTACACGGGCATGCATTGGTTACCGTGACAACAACGTGTCACAGGAAGTGCTAACGTCACATAGCACAACACGCCATGTTTGTAAACAAACCATTTGAAGCAGCTAAGCTAACACGACTTAGCATAGTTTCATTTTAGGCTAAGCTACCAAATAGCTTTAACAATTAGGGGTTAACACTCTTTAATTGAAGCTCTTAAATACAGCATGCGTGTGTCCAGTGTGAAGCAATTTGAATTTAACCTAATCCCTCGTTTCTGATTTTTCCATTTCTCTTCCTTCTTTTTCTTCTTTTTCTATGTTTCTCAATCTTCAATTCATCTCAGCGAATTTAACTATCTTAGATCTATCCTTCCTGAATGCTATTGCTCAGTTACTAGTTAATTAAATCTAAATGTAATTACATTTTAACTGTCTATCTAGAGATGAATCATTAAGTTATTGGGTGTTTTTAGTGGCACAGTGAATAACGCGCTACGGAGGGCGGGGCACACACATGGCATGGCCCAGCATGGGAGCTGAACACGCAGCAGCTGTGACCAGACATGGTGTGTTGCCCAACACAAATCAGTTAATCACGAGTGCTACTGATTGTTCCTAATATCAGATTGATTACCCTGTTTTAATAATAGAAGTCAGCTAATTTTAAATCCATTTACATGTTATGCCCCCTTGATGTTCTCTCTGAACCTCAAAAGGAACCAGAGACATTTCTATTTTTGATTTGTTTATTTTCAAAAAAAAAATAATAAGCATAATCTGAATAGAAATGCTCTCCTTTTCCTTCTGCTTTTCCCTTTTCTCCTTCATACCTCAGAGATGAAGCTTGTTTGGGGAACCGTCAGCAAATTCTGAGTGATAATTTGACAATAATTTGACAGTAGTCTTAAATCATCAATCAAAATCCTGTTTACGCCCTTTTCAGCAAAACATATGCTGACCCAAAACTATTTTAGCATTCACACTCTGTTTTGATCTTGTAGTAGTCTCTAGCCCTTACGCTCAACACAAGTGTGCCAAAATGTTGCAGATGCTCAGACTAACTGCCCAGAATGCAGAACAGAGAGGGCTGGCCAGGCGTCGTGAGGAACACCCCCTTTACCCAGGCCCGACGACCACCTACTGAGCCGAAAGCAACTGGACACAGAGAGAGAAGTGTACCTCAGACTCAGGACTCAAGCGAGAGTTATGGCTACAAAAAGCTCACCAAAGTCATCATCTTCCTGACCCACAACCTAATGGGATTGAAACAGGAGGAAATCAATAGATTTAAAAAGGCTCTGACAGCTGCTGAACAGCAAGAGCACCTGGAAAAGGTAGCCAGAAAGGACCTGGAAAGGAAACACCCACACAAAATTACTATTAAAGCAGCAAATTCTGAGCTCTTAGACAAAGTTGCCAGAATTGAGACTCTGATCCAGCAGCTGAACAACACTCAAAACAAACTTGACATGGTCCAAAGAGAACTCAGGTACTCCTACAGGCGGCGAAAAGAGACGCAGTGGGAGAGACACCCTACTCCTGCATCCTCATTCAGCCGTGCAAACTCCCTCATATGCAACAAGCTACGAAGGGGAGAGCCAACACTTTCTGCTTAACAACTGACAGAACAGAACTGTAATACTTCCAAGCATCCCCGCAGCAGCGCATGATGTGACCCCCAGAAACTTTGACAAGCTAGCCAGAAAAATCCCGGCATTCACATTGCTGGGGAAACAATAGTTTCCTACTTTAGGCAGTACGAGCAGTAATTTAGAACGGTGGAGTCGTTTTAAACAGTGCTTGCAAGCAGACCCAATAATCAACCTTATGTGTCTGTTTCATAAGTTAGTAACTTCTTCTCCATGCGCATACCAGTTCCTGATCAAAACCAGATAAAATTATAGTTTGAATGCACCTTCCTACGAGCAGTAAGAAGTTGTCAGTGCTATAATGTGTTTAAATCGTACGATAAGAAACTAACCTGACTTTAGCGAAGAAATCCTAATGTCTGTGTTAGTAGAGCACAAGTCTATTTTCTGACGACGAAATCTCAGGATTAGCAGCTCATATAAATGGTACCAGAATAAATCGGTCTGATTTTGGGCGAAGAAATCCCCTTCTTCAGTACTGTGTAGGTGATCTGAGCGATGCTCCTCATTTCACTGATTTAAGGCCTTAGTATGTGTTATGT
>NW_015505912.1:41050-45238 GCF_001515645.1 Sinocyclocheilus grahami | reverse complement strand
TTTTTTTTTTAAAGAAAATTAATACTTTTATTCAGCAAGGATGTTAAAATAATAAAAAGTAATAGTAAAGACTTATATTGTTATAAAAGATTTCTGTTTTTGAATAATAATCTGCAAGGACTCATCAATCAATCCTGTAAAAAGTATCACAGGTTCCAAAAAAATATTAAGCAGCACAATTATTTCCAACATTGGCAATAACCGAGTATCAAATCAGCATTTTAGTTAACGGTTACACAATACAACATTCAAGTTTACAGTATGCATTTCTATAACGTTTTACTAACTGCATTTGTCAGCTGACAAGATAGCTGAACAACTAATGTGAACATACGTAATTATAGCCCACATAACACTTAGCAATAAAATGGAAATAAAAAACGTTTTTCACCTTTCGACCTTTTTTCACTAACAGTTACACACGAACCTAAAAGCTAGGCGCATATGTAAACAATGACGAAATCACAATGCTAGCTTAAATTATGCTGCTTCATACTTGAAGAGTTAACGTAAAGAAATACAAATAATCAAATTAAGAAAGAAAAAATAATGACATTTACTTACATGAATCGAAATGTGTGCTGTATATCATAGAGCTGCTAGTTGCTATCCTGCCTTCTCGCTTCACTGCTGCAATCCAGGCGCGTTTCTCGGAAATCTAAACACTTTAATTTCCGAATGTTAGTTCCAGGCCAGAGGGAGCACCCAAATACCGAGCAACAAGGATCTAAGTTTAATTTTGACATTTTAAACACCAAAATTAAATAAATCATCACAGTCCCACTGTGTATAAAGCGCCTCCCGCCATTGTTTTCAATGCTTTCGACCACTAACTAGAAACATCCCACCCCACTTCCTTAAACCGACGCATAGCCGTTGAAATTGTCTATAGCATGCTGCTAATCAAGCAAGAAAGGTGTGTGTGTGTGCATGTTTGTGGTTTATGAGGACACAAATGTGTATAATAACATGGGTATGACATAGGTATTACAAAACGAGAAGGTGATTTATGAGGACAGTTTCAGTGTCCCCGTAATTCAAAAGGCTTATAAATAATTCAGAATGAGTTTTTTTGAAAATCTAAAAATGCAGAACGTTTCCTGTAAGGGGTAGGTTTAGGGGTAGGGTTGGTGTAGGGCAATAGAAAATACAGTTTGTACAGTATAAAAACCATTACGCCTATGGAGAGTCCCCATAAACCATAAAAACAAACCTATGTGTGTGTGTGTAGAACAATGATATTGTTGACTCCACATCTCACAGATAAGAATCAATCAATCAGCTGATCAATAGTCCTCTTTGAGCTGAGGTCTGTGGAGATGATACAAAAATATACTCTCTCTCTCTCTCTCTCTCTCTCTCTCTCTCTCTCTCTCTCTCTCTCTCTCTCACACACACACACACACCCACATAGACACACAGACAAGGTATGTACATGTGCTATTTAATAATACATTAAGATGTTTAGTTCATCTATTAGTTGACATGGGAGACTAATGCTAATTGCCCTTCACGTTCATAGATGTAGCGTCTGGACCACTCAAACACACAATATATATTTTGTTAGCTAGTGTAGGATGTTAGGCCAGTTTATGTAGTATGTTAGACTAGATTAAGTGTTTATGTAGTTAATAAAACCTTACTTGTATCACATTTGACGTGTTCATTGTTTGCTCATAACCGGAGTCACTTATCATGCAGATTTACGTTACAAGCTTGTAGAATTGTACAGTAAGAAAGTTATTTCCCTTAACCAGGAAATTAACGTTCTTAGAATTGACAAGGCAGTTGACCCTGAGAGGTCAGCTAAATATCTACAGCGGATCTAAAATATGAATAGTTAATTATAACTAGTTATGGTTAATAATTCATATTTCCTGTTGTGAGCTAAATTCGCTACAGATTGTTAAATTAATCAGTTGATGCTGGTAGTGGTGATGGTTTATTAAAATTAATCAAAAGGTATATATGACACAACTAGTGGACTTTTAGAGGTTGATAGTTCTTAAATATGTGTATTATTTTTAAAAAGAATATTGCATGTGTGATAGTGATGCGGTCAGACTAAAACATGTTTTTCATTAACAAAAGGGGCCTCATTTTAAGATTATGACGGACTGTGGATAAGCCTTCCCAATTCTTTTCCTGGAAGAGTGTGTATGTGTACCGCAGGTCAGTGCCCTGTTGCTCAGCTGAAAAACATAATCTTTATCACTTCCAGACAAAAACACAACACATCTTCTGCTTCCAGACCATCTATGTGATGTATGTGTATGTTCTCAACACAGGCTCATTGGAAAAACGTGCCTCTACATACATTTTTGCAAAACTCCAAAAATTTACTTCTACATACTGTATAATTCACTGCAGGTTCTGGTTGAAATAAACACTAGTGGCAGTAAAACTCCAACAACTTTTATTCCTTTTCACACAAATTATTTTTACAAGGGCAGATTATCAATTATTAAAGACTTATTTTGCCAATCCTTTTCAATATAAAATATTATGACTTCAAAACACTTTTAACATAGTGTGTGATCTGTAAACTAATACATGACGTATGCATCACGTAACCAGCTTCATAAGTGTGGCTTTTCTGACATAGTAAACTTGCTTAGTCCCTCACCTGGTATACCATTGCAATGCATAGCGGCTGTGTACAAGTCATGTAAAACACGAGTCACAACATACAATAAAAGAGATTGAAAATATATAAAAGCAAGCTACAATGGCATGGTTGCTTCAGAACATGTGTTTTTACTTCATGTTTGTTTTTTGGGGTTTTTTTGCTTGTTTTTGTAAGTTTTTTTAACACTATAGGTTTACGGTAGGCTTAATGTAGATAGTACATTATTTTTAAACGTGATAGAGCATTGACCTTTTAACGTCACTAACAAACATTTAATTTCCAAATTGTTGCGATACATACAACAACCAACATAATAAAATGTTTCCACATTCACATTTTGCTGAAATGTCACTACAGGCACAAATACCACACCTTTTTTTTTGAGAAGTGTGTTGTTACTTGTATACAATAAGTGTACTAGCTTATGAGTTTACATCTGGTGGATGATAGAACTGGCAAAAATACCAGGAAAGCAATATTCTTCAGAAAATGGAATCATATATTAGTAAAACTGTAAATACAACTGCAGTTTCAAATATAATGTTTAATGTGCATTAACAGTGAATTTTACCATATAGAAGTCTGTGTGAGTGGGTGTCTGAAAGAAACAGACACGGTTTGCTCTATCTTTATCTCTGTAGGCTTTCTTTTCGCTCTCTCCTTATTTTCAACTCACAGATTTCCTAAGATTTCATGTTAAGCAATATTTTCCATTCAGCCAGCTGTGTCAATAGCCACGCCAACCCAGCATGTTTTAACACACACACACACACACACATACACAATAAGGTGGAGGGGTAAATATCAGAGAGCATTTGACACCCTGTACCTTGTCCTGTTAGTGTGTGTGTGTGATTACATTTTTCACCTCTATTGCAAACATTGACCTTTTCAAATATGTACAATATGTGATCTGTGTAGCAACACAAGACTTCAGGTCAAAAGCTCTATGTGTCATTGTGTGTGCAGTGAGACAGGCAGCAGAAAGATTTTTTTGAAAGCCTGATTGACGTTTCGCTGTTTCAATAAAAAAAAGTGCTTGAAAGAATGATGAAGGACACACAGAGAAAAATAAAGGCATAATTAGTCAAAGTGACCTACATAGTTATTTATTTGTGTGTGTGTGTGTGTGTGTGTGTGTGCATGTTTGTGTGGTTTATGAGGACACAAATTTGTATAATAACATGGGTATGACAGGTATTACAACGAGAAGGTGATTTATGAGGACATTTTCAGTGTCCCCGTAATTCAAAAGGCTTATAAATAATTCAGAATGAGTTTTTTTGAAAATCTAAAAATGCAGAAAATCTCCTGTGAGGGGTAGGTTTAGGGGTAGGGTTGGTGTAGGGCAATAGAAAATACGGTTTGTACAGTATAAAAACCATTACGCCTATGGAGAGTCCCCGTAAACCATAAAAACAAACCTGTGTGTGTGTGTGTGTTTGACAGTTTTGCATTTTAATAACTTAATATTAATATCATTGTACACAGGTGAAGTCGTGGCCTAATGGTTAGAGAGTCGGACTCGTAACCCAAGGTTGCAGGTTCGAGTCTCGTAC
>NW_015505912.1:35256-40232 GCF_001515645.1 Sinocyclocheilus grahami | reverse complement strand
ACCATAAAAACAAACCTGTGTGTGTGTGTGTGTTTGACAGTTTTGCATTTTAATAACTTAATATTAATATCATTGTACACAGGTGAAGTCGTGGCCTAATGGTTAGAGAGTCGGACTCGTAACCCAAGGTTGCAGGTTCGAGTCTCGTACTGGCAGGGATTGTAGGGGGGGGGAGTGAATGTACAGTGCTCTCTCCCACCTTCAATACCATGACTGAGGTGCCCTTGAGCAAGGCACCGAACCCCCAACTGCTCCCCAGGCGCTGCAACAAAAAATAGCTGCCCACTGCTCTGGGTGTGTGTTCATGGTGTGTGTGTGTTCACTGCTGTGTGTGTGCACTTTGGATGGGATAAATGCCGAGCACTAATTCCGAGTATGGGTCACCATACTTGGCCACATGTCATGTCACTTTCATTTTCAAATTTGCTATAATGTTCAGTCTCGTTTTTATTAGTTTCATCAGTAATCTTGTTAGTTTTAGTTTAGTTTTTATTTTCTGAAAACATTTCTATTTAGTTTTTAAATTTAGCAGGATTAAAAGATCACTTCCTGTTCGCAGACCAAAGAAAGACTTAATTTAACCTTAGTAAAAAAAAAACTATTTGTTGAGTCAACTTAAAAAACTTTGTTACCCCCTGCCTTAAAATGTTTTGTTATCTAAATTTTTTCGGTGTGATGCAGTTGTTTCAACATGTGTTTTTGAGTTGAATCAAAAGTTATACTAGTTCATTTAAGTTTTAGCTTAGTTGAGGGCCAATAAACGTAAAATGTATTGTTGTCTGGACAATTTATAAGAAAAATTAGTTATGTCTACAAAAAAAAAAAAGTTGAAATGGCAAAATCTCAAAATATTTTTTTTGCAGTGATGCTGAGATTGATTAGATGGTAAAAGTATACAAATATACACCAAAATGAAGAAGTCAAGCCTTTTTTACTCCATAAATCTACACAAGTTGCGCTTAATTTAATATAAATTGTCATATTTAAAAGTACTAGACTAAATGATAAATGTGTGCTGTAATATTTAATATGACAATAAATGTAATTTGGTTATATTAGATGTCTTTTATCGTGTTTAACCATAATCATGATATTGTAACTGTCATGTCTTGTTCACTTTCCCATGAACAACCACGCATAAATCATAACTGGAACTAATGAAATTCAATAATAACGGCAGAACCTCAACATTTTTTAAACCCATTTATTTTAATAAAACTTCTTAAAATATGTGGTGATGTGTTTGACAGGTGGATAAATAACAGCTGTGCATGCTCTCTTCACAACATTCTTGTAAAATAATAATAATTTCATAATAAAAGTATACAAGCCCACCACTCCGCTGAGAACCGGATGCATGAGGGATCGTCCCGGATGAGATCCTCAGGTGAAAGGTCATCATGCAGATTATTTTATTTATGGCTAAATTATTATTCATTCATTTTACTAATAGTTAGATTGGGTAAGCCTTCACAAAAGGGTGTTTAATTACAAAAAAATAAAAATAAAAATTGCCTTGACAATTAAAGGGCATCAAGGGGAAAAGAGGCAGGTGCTTAGTTGTGTTAAAATGGAACAACTTAAAGTATCTTTAGTGTAATCTAATTGTACTTCTTTACATGATTAAAATCAATAAAATGGAAATTAATTATTTAAAAATCATACAATGTGATTTTCTGGATTTTTTT
This sequence comes from Sinocyclocheilus grahami, assembly GCF_001515645.1. NCBI lineage: Eukaryota > Metazoa > Chordata > Actinopteri > Cypriniformes > Cyprinidae > Sinocyclocheilus > Sinocyclocheilus grahami. The sequence goes on along the minus strand of NW_015505912.1, from coordinate 38,544 downwards.
TTTGATTCTGTCTCTCACATTTGAGGTGTACCTACGATGAAAATTACAGATCTCTCCATTCTTTGTAAGTGGGAAAACTTGAAAAATCGGCAGTGTATCAAATACTTATTTGCCCCACTGTATAAACTTCTTGAAGTACAGTTAGATTATATTTTAACCTTCTCTTTAATGTGCTTCTAGAACATTTTCAATAGCATATAATTAAATGTACTATATCCTGTGAACATTACAACACTAAATTCGTTGAGAACATTTAAAATGAACAACAGCATATACAAACTCTTGAGCAAAATAATTATTATAAATTGTAATAAATTCAAATAAAGATCCGTGAAATGCTATAACAGAACTACTTTCATCAATTTGTGGAACATTTTTGTATTACTGGAAAGTATGAATATACCGTCATTGAATAAAAATGCAAAAAGCAATTTTCTGCACAAACATAAAGAAATTACTGAAAAACAATAAAGCGTAGAGGTGAATAAACTGCTTCTTTTTTTTTTTTTTTTTTTACAAAATAAAGCGTAGTACATTTTTTTTAAAGATGAACACAACTGTTATATTTCTTAAAAGCAGCAACATTCAACTGATTAAGTTTTATCTCTCTCAATTTCAACTGTGTCATGTTCATCACAGCCACATATCAGATATGCCAGGCTTTAGAGCATTCTATTTAACTTCCTGACATCTTCTTGAGTGCCGCCCACTCTCTTCTGGAGCCACACGGAACACATTCGAACAACACTGCAAGAAACGAAGAGGACACTTGGCAACACGCATGACACGGTAACATGCAGAAAGGAAAAAAAATAAAGCGTAGAGGTGAAAAAACTGCTTTTTTTTTTTTTTTTTTTTTACAAAATTAAGCGTTAGCGTTAGTTCTGGCAGATCACGTGAGTCAAGCTTGCATCAGCTGATTCTCAGCTGATCACATCTACCTATAGGAATACGACACCTATCGCAGCATTCCTATATAAGCTCTATTCAGTATTATTCAGCAGCTTTTCAGCTTGCTCGGGAGCAAATTACCCTCCTCCATCCCCAGCTCCTCCTTTCGCCACAGTCAGGACTTGGCTTTCTGATATTCCTTGCTAATCGGACTCCTTTATCTTGAATAAAGTGTTCAACTTAAATATCATTAAGTACATTAATGATATCTGCCTTGTTCTGTTCTGTTAACCCTTGGGGGGTTATTATTGCTGCTCTCCCTGCTCATTCATGACAGGCTGTATGGATGGGCAGGGAGTTTTTTGCCCAGAACAGAACCATACCGCCAAACCAAACTTTATGCTAGTATCTATCATTTTGACAATAGTGGTCCTGACAGAACTGAAGTTAAGCGAGCAAATGGCTAAACCAAACAAATTTTTAAAAAGCATGTTAATGGTGTACATGCTATAATGACATATTATTATTTTTGCCAATACATTGGACAATGTTTTTTATATGACAGACAAATGCCACTACCTAGACTTTAAGCAACCATATATCCAGTGCCTATAGTTGCTAGATATCTAGCTAGTGTACATGTCAAAGTCCAGCTATAGCGGATAACGTTAGCATTCCACATGTTAGCTAACATTAGCAAATGAACACCAGCACTATCCAATTAGGAAAACTCAGAAGTGAGGTCAATTTTAGTCAAACAAATGCTGGTAAAAACTTACCATCAAGAATTAGTATCTCTGCGGCAAGTATCTTCATCTGTCTGTGTCTGCTTCGACTTGGTAGACGCACCTTTTAAGCACCTATTAAGTTGTTCACAGGAAGCAGGAGCTAACCTGGTAAACTAGTCAGGAAAATAAAATAAAATCTAAACTGGGATGATTTCTGCGGAAAACATGTTACCATCTCAACAGCATACAGCAGTGTGATTGGACTATTACCTGCAAAGCTGATTTGAAAAGCTTAGCTCTGATTGGTCAAATTGAATGTAACTATTGCGCTTAAAAAAGCTTTCAACTGGCAATGACAAGAAACAGAAATTAAATACTTACCTAGAGTCACAATATAACGAGGTTCCAAATCTACACGCATAGATTACATTGCAAAAGTAATCCATATGGATCGAGTGGTTTCTTCCAAGTCCTCTGAAGAAACACAATCGTTCTATATGACTTAACGGTTTTAATTTAGACTTTTATCACTGATCTATATAATGATCTTTTATAGGAAAGCTCAGACGTGCTTGCTTGACGAGAACCACTCAGATTTTGTCACACGTGTTACACAAGCACGTCTGAGCTTCAAAAGCCAGTGAGGTTTGTTTTTGCTCATCATGCGGTAAGTTGAGCTTGTTTGAATTTAGGTACATAAACAGGGATTTTAAGCATATCTTTGGAAAAATGATTTATGATGCACTGTTGAAATGCTTCTGGATACTATAGTTAAACAGTAGCCTATTACGATTAATGTATCATGTTATATATTTAAAAATGAAATTAAAATCTATTTGAATTGTATTGTATTCTTTTACAAGTACAAACTAGTAAAACCAAGGAACATTGATTTTAAGTATGCTCATTACTAAGGCATAGTTGGCAAACTTATATTTATAATGCATACAAGTTGGTACAATGTAAGAAAACATTTGCATGTTGTATAGCTGTAATGTAGGCTATTTATGGGTGAGTGAATCAATATACTTTATAAAATATATTAAAATGTTAAGAATGTTTTTCAATATATTTTCCTTTTGAAAAGCAGGATGAAGCACGTTCATTACATAATTATTTAAAATATATTTCAGTATGTCTGCAGGATGGTTAAACATAAGATACATACTTTAAACCTAATAAAAGCTGTATCATTTTACTGTTCTTACACGAAGTAAACATAAAATATGCTTTATGTAAGTAAGAATAAAATAAATGTTTTCTGTAAATACACTAAAATGTTACAAAAGTAAGCTTGTGCTTTAGCATATTTCTTAAACTATGCATATATTTATTACCGAAGTACTTCTAGTATACTTTTTAAAAATACATTAAAATGCAATTCATTTTTAATTCACTTTAAGTAAGCATGTTAGGAGAATACAATTGTACTTTAAATACACTATTTGAATTTCAAGTACATTTTGTAATACATTTAAGAGTACTTCTTTTTCACTTATGACACAGGTCAGGTGTTCTGTTAAGTACTGTGGGTGCGGGTTTACCCGTCCAGGACTCTGATTTAAACTGCTTTGCATTCTTTTTGCATTTTCATTTACGAAAATATCCTGGGTATATATAATATATACAGTATATATATATATATATATATATATATATATGGTTTTTT
>NW_015505912.1:32904-35159 GCF_001515645.1 Sinocyclocheilus grahami | reverse complement strand
TACAGTATATATATATATATATATATATATATATATATATATATATATATATATATATATACTGAATATATATAATATATACAGTATATATATATATATATATATATATATATATATATATATATATATTAGGCGATTATACAGTATTATAATAGCGTTATATAGTGCAGGGGTGCCCAAACTCGGTCCTGGAGGGTCGGTGTCCTGCAGAGTTTAGCTCCAACCCTAATCAAACACACCTGAACCAGCTAATTAAGGTCTTACTAGGCATAATAGAAACTTCCAGGCAGGTGTGTTGAGGCAAGTTAGAGCAAAACTCTACAGGACATCGGCCCTCCAGGACCGAGTTTGGACACCCCTGATATAGTGGTTCAACGCATTATATTGTGTTTTTTTTTTGTCACAGATCAGACTATTTTTTACGGATAAGCAAGAAAAAAAAATATTTAAAGCACAGAGAATGATAATGCCGTGAAGGATTTTTGACATAGGCTAATTTTATGTGTATGTATACACTGTAAAAAAATATTGTGATTTGTGTGATATATATATAGATATTCTAATATATATTCTATATATATTAGGCTATTATATAGTATTATAATAGCATTATATAGTGGTTCAACGCATTATATTGTGGGGTTTTTTTGAGTCACAGATCGGACTATTTTGGTTAACAGTAAGTTTCCATATTATATTCGGTAAATATAATTGTAATTACATTTAATGTAATTTTACAGTAAAATACTGTTAAAAATACGTTTTTTGGAAGTGAAAAAGAAAAAGTCGTTGTATAATTTAGTGACAAACCGTAAATAGGCCTGTCGCAAGAATCAATATATCGACTTATCGCGCAATATATGTACATGACCTCAATAATTTTTGGTGACGCAATATATCGCCCATTATTTTTCCTTAAAAATTAATGTCATCGTGTTTTGTACATTCCACTTGCGCCAGTGTCTTTTGCAGCTTCTCGTACATAACGTGGTGTAGTCATGAGGTGCTATTTCAATTTATAAAATGCTTCTACGCACAAAGTTTCATCTGCAGATCTGGCCTTGTTTAGGGATTTGTAACCGTAAATTGACACTCCCAGAATTCCCTGCATGACACTTCATATTTGATGTTTTTTTGTTGTTGAATTAACATGTTTCTTTTTAGTTTTTTCTTATCAGTTGTGTACATTAGGGTTTAATCTTACATCTAGTGTTGTTAAATTAATGTTTATTGCATTATTTCAGTATCATGTGTGTCACCATGATGGGGTTTAGTGTTTGTGTGAATGACACTGTGCACCTTCTATATATATATATATAAGTACTGCCCTTCTCAGCTCGTAGAAAAGCTGTTTGTGATGAGCTTTGGTTCATCATGTGATTTTCTCATCACCACCAGTTTTTGGTGGTTATCAGTGCATTACAATGGTTCAAAACAGATATTCGTACTTCAATATGTTGATTTATTAACATTACATCAGTTAATGAAATACGGTATGTTATTGTGAATTTAAGTTAAATCTGTAAAACCTAAAATGTTGCCACCATATTTTTTACGGTAAAGTTCTGGCAACCACAGTTGCCGGTATTTTACCGTAAATGTCACCATTTTTTTTTACAGTGATACACAACTCGGTATTTCCACGCAGTCTGAAACATGTCTCTTGTGCGCGCTTTGATTGTGTGCAATTCGTTTCTTCTTCTTGTGGTTTAAAATGGCCAATGTGTAAATTGGCAAATTAATCTGCGAATCACCTGCGTGCCGAACGGTGGGGTCTCATCCGTACGTATTACGGATCAACTGTGATCCGTTTAACTCCTAATATGTGACAGATCAGAGCAATCTTTAATTTTCTTATTTAACATGAAATTGACAAATTGCTACTCCATATCAATCGCATACAAAAACCCCCCAGAATAATTAGAACTATCATTAACATAAATAAATAACAGTTTCTCATATCTATACACATTTTTCCCAGAACGTTCTTGCGACCCAGTAGCAATTCTTCCACGGCCCGGTAGTGGGTTGCGACCCGGTGGTTGGGGACCTCTGGTTTTAAACACCTTTTTTTTTTCAACTTCATGCATCCTTGTAAAATAACATAATTTCTTTCCAAAAAATAAATAAAAAATCTGGTGACCAGTCAGGCCAGCACCAGAAAATTATGCATTTATAGTACATTCTTTTATTTTTTTAATGTGTCAGAAATATATAGTTCCCTTTCGTGGAACTTCGAACTGCGTCCTCTAGGG
>NW_015505912.1:29916-32894 GCF_001515645.1 Sinocyclocheilus grahami | reverse complement strand
ATCAGGAAGGGGGCCAACACTTTTTCACACCACTGTATATAAATGCACACACATACATATATGTATTTAAGAAATAATTACATGTATAAATATGTATATATATATATATATATATATATATATATATATATATACATGTAAATATTTCTTAAATATATACATCTATGTGTGTGTATTTTATTATTACAATTAAAAAGTATCAATTATTAAAGTATTATATATAATTTAAAAATGTTCAATTCTTAAAAAAAATTTTAAAAAAAAAATTTTACTGAGCCCAAACTTTTGCTCAATAGTATATAAACAGGAGATGGTCATGCTGAAAGCTTCTTATTAATATCATGACGGTTAATTTTGTCTAGAGCTGCTAAATTCAATCTGGTGTTGCTGAATTCAGCCTAGACCTTTTGAATCTGGTCCAGAGATGCTGCATGTTGTCTAGTGCTGCTGAATTTTGTCCAAAGCTACTGAATTTGGTCCAAAGCTGCTGAATTCCATGTGATACTAATGAATTCAGTCCAGAGTTGCAAAATTTTTCCAGAGTTTTACAAGAATTTCTGAATTCGGTACCATTAACCTGGACAAGAGGGCTGAATAAGTTGAATAAGGATCCCTTTGCCAATTTTTTGTCTAGACCACTTGTGATCCCTGTAAGACCACGCACACACATCACAGATCATATCGAGAGTATTTCTGCAGGTGCATGCACGCTGGCATTTCACGTAATTAAAGGTTGACCTTTATAATAGAGGAACAAATGTCAAGGGGTCCTTCTCATCTGACAAGCAGGAGAACCTAGAGGGAGGTGTGTGTGTGTGTGTGTGTGTGTGTGTGTGTGTGTGTGTGAAGCTCAATGTCTGAGTGTGAGAAGGATTTCTCAGATGTTAAAAATGTGTGTTTGTGTGTGTGTGTGTGTGTGTGTGTGTGCGTGCATGCGTGTGTGTGTGTGTGCGCATGTTTGTTTGTGCACAGACTGTGTCCTTGGCTCTGAAAGGCTTCAGCAGTGCCCAAATGAATGAATTGTGGAGTTTTTTCGACTAGTGGTAAAACCGGATCAATAACATCACAGCACAGGTATATGGTGACATTTTAATTGCTGAGTAGTTCCTACATAAAAAAGACAGGCCTTCCAAACAGCCTATAAACATGTTCTCAGATTGATGAAATATCTATGACCACGCCTGGCCAAAAGAGGAACAGATGACTTGGGGTCCTTTGCACATGTGGCATGTGTGAGCGTGAGACTGGTGTAAGCACTCTAATGAAATGATGCTGCGTTCTGGAGAGAAATGTTACGGAGTCACTGAAAAACTTGATGCAACACTCAGTACTCTGACGGCATCACACACGCTGATTCACACAATTTAGTCAAATGAATAGGATTTATTTGAATAATAAAAGGGGTGTTTAATTTTTGTGATATTCTCATAGATCTTTCTTAGATTCTTTGAACTTGTGTACGCATCCAGTAGAATGATGTTGTTGTTTATGTTGCCTTGTTTTAGAAATTCAAAAACGATATCTTATGGTTATACTGAATTTTGAATGATTACCATTATGTTTTTCTCTAAATGGTTAGGGTTAGGTTTAGAGATGGCAATTGATGACTCAAAAATATCTATGGTATACTGTAGTAAATTCTGTTTTTTTTATTGTTGGAAAAGTGGTTATGTTTTGTTTTATTGATAGGGTTAAGGGATCTAAAATATATCTATAAAACGTATATAGATATAAAAGTATAAAAATCTATAAAATGTATAAAAATATACAAATATTCATAATATAAAGAATTTATATGTATTCTTTTTTTTTATCCTATAGCTGTAAGTACAAAAAACTAAACTAAAATTAAATGATTGTACGTTTCAAGACAGACCACGTCTGTCAAACTCCAAAACACTAGTAAATAATGGGTTGAACCACTGCTTTGATTGTACAAAAACATGTCATATACTTTACCTTCAATTAATCTCGCTCTCTTTTTTAACCTGTAGGAATTATAAAAGAAGAGGAAAGTGGAGAACATCATGTAAGAACACAAATGCCGACTGTTTATTTCCAAAATCTTTTTGGAAATAAATTAAATAGGCCTGTGTGACATGGGAAACAACCCCGACAGAAAACCCTTCAGCAGCAAAGGAGAGTCGCTCCTCCATTCATCTGTCTAGACATTTTCCCACACAGAATAAGCACATCTACTCTCTCCTCTGAATGCTCTTATGGGTAAATAATCCACAGAAAGCATCTAATTTGAACGTCGTTTTGGATTCTTCCGTGTGATTGTGGGCGAACTCTAGAGGTAGCCATGTCTGGTAAGGGCAACCCCAGCCCACACCTCAATGGCTTCCCAATGGCCCACTATTCCTATTTCTTCCCGCACATACTGGGAGGGCTTTCTCCGCCTTCTCTGCCCACCCTACCCCTCAGTGGATACAGCACACCTTCACCAGCCAGTGAGTATGACATAAAACCCTTCAAAATCTCCTGCTCAATGAAACTTGATTGATTGATTGATTGATTGATTGATTGATTGATTGATTGATTGATTGATTGATTGATTGATTGATTGATTGATTGATTGATTGATTGATTGATTGATTGATTGATTGATTGATTGATTGATTGATTGATTGATTGATTGATTGATTGATTGATTGATTGATTGATTGATTGATTGATTGATTGATTGATTGATTGATTGATTGATTGATTGATTGATTGATTGATTGATTGATTGATTGATTGATTGATTGATTGATTGATTGATTGATTGATTGATTGATTGATTGATTGATTGATTGATTGATTGATTGATTGATTGATTGATTGATTGATTGATTGATTGATTGATTGATTGATTGATTGATTGATTGATTGATTGATTGATTGATTGATTGATTGATTGATTGATTGATTGATTGATTGATTGATTGATTGATTGATTGATTGATTGATTGATTGATTGATTGATTGATTGA
>NW_015505912.1:7082-27593 GCF_001515645.1 Sinocyclocheilus grahami | reverse complement strand
TTTTGGATTCTTCCGTGTGATTGTGGGCGAACTCTAGAGGTAGCCATGTCTGGTAAGGGCAACCCCAGCCCACACCTCAATGGCTTCCCAATGGCCCACTATTCCTATTTCTTCCCGCACATACTGGGAGGGCTTTCTCCGCCTTCTCTGCCCACCCTACCCCTCAGTGGATACAGCACACCTTCACCAGCCAGTGAGTATGACATAAAACCCTTTGATTGATTGATTGATTGATTGATTGATTGATTGATTGATTGATTGATTGATTGGTTGGTTTGTTTTTATGTGTTGGGATTCCATTTTGTGTTGAGTGATAAATTGTGATATACTTATCCTTTTGTTGAGTGCATCACAAAAAGCTTTTGCATGACATCCTGGGCAGATTTCCATTTGTAGTATATTTCCTGAACTTTCAAATGGCGGTTCCCCTTGTGTTCACAGTACTCTCTTAGCATTAATGTAGTACACTGTCTGGAGTCCAAGTCCATATTTTCATGGTCTTGGTCTTGTCATGGACTCAAAACAGAGTCTGATCTTGAGTATTACAGCACAGGGGATGCATTTTGTGGTCTGTAATGGTTTGCATGTCTCCTGACTGAAGCACAATGTGTGTGCGCTGCAGAGGTTTGCATGACATTGACACAAAACTGGACTTTATTGACCCCCAATGGAAAGTTCCATTCACAAATGATTTTTCAGTTATGAAGAGGTCTCATCTACTTCTTTAATATAGCTTTCAATACACTCTTAAAAATAATGCGGTTCCATGAAGAACCTTTAACATTCATGGAAACTTTTAATTGCACAAAAGTTTCTTTATTGTCTTAACCAAGAAATACTTAGTATAAGGTAACTACATGGGTTAAGGCTAGGTTTAGGGGTAGATTCAGGGTTAGTACCCAGTTATTGTAATTGTTACATTAGTGTAAAACAAAGTACTACCAAAATAACAGTGTGAACTCTAAGTGAACTAAAACTAAATGTATCATTTTATTTTTTTTGTCCTGGCCTAAAAGAACCTAGAGAACAGGTGTGAACGTTCTAAAGAACCTTTTGTACAATGGAAAGTTAAGTGTTAAGTGTTCTTTATGGAACCATCAATACCAGTAAAGAACCTTTATTGTTAAAGGGATAGTTCACCCTAAAATAAAAATTACCCCATCATTTACTCACCCTCAAGCCATCCTAGGTGTATATGACTTCATTATTTCAGACAAATCCAATCGGAGTTATATTAAAAAATGCCCTGGCTCTTTCAAGCAGTGAGTGGGTGTTATTTTTCAATAGTCCAAAAGCATCCATCCATAATAAAAAGTGTCCCACATGGCCCTGGGTGGTGAATAAAGGCCTGCTGTAGTAAATCAATGCGTTTTTATAAGAAATATATCCAGATTTAAAACTTTATACACAGTAATCTCTAGTTTCCGCCTATTGACGTACACGTGTTCACAATAACACCGTTCCGGCAGATGACATACGATGTAGCGTAAGGTCTGGTGAGAAGCGACGAATGTGAAAGCGCAGCAGAGAGAACAAAACAAAAAATTACAAGTCCAAAATGATATGTACAAAATTAAGATTTGCAAAGAAAAATGTCGTAGGATTTCGATATAAGCCAAGAGGAGACTGTTTTTCCTTTGCTAAAGTAAGAAAACTTTGCTTCCTTTGCTCCTGTAAACAAACGTTGGTTCTCGCGAGACTATCAAATTCTCACCGGACCTTACGCTACGCTTACGTCCTATGTCATCCGCCAGAAGGGCATTCTATTGTGAACGTGAGTATATATTTTTTCTTACAAAAACATTTCATTTCGCTATAGGAGGCCTTTATTCACCCACCGGAGTCACTTTTTATTATGGATGGATGTGCTTTATTGGACTTCTTTTGGACTATTGAAAAATAACACCCATTCGCTGTCATTATAAAGCTTGGAAGAGTCAGGACATTTTTAAATATAACTCAGATTGGATTTGCCTGAAAGAAGAAAGTCATATGCAGCTCGGATGGCTTGAGGGTGAGTAAATCAAGGGGCAATTTTCATTTTTGGGTGAATCGCTTTAAGAGTGTAACCCTGATAAAACACAACTGAACCAGCTCATTCAGGTCTTGAGGATCACTTGATAATTACAGACAGATGTGTTGGAGAAGGGCTGGAACCAAACTCTGCAAGAAGGTAAATCTTCAGGAGTGTAGCTGCTGGACTCTGCTGCTTTCAGTTGTTTGTTTGAAATACAGTTGCAGAAAAAGAATGTGAACACTTTTGCTTTGCTCGAATGGCTTGGGCCATGGTTTGCAGGTAATGCTTCTTGTGAATATACTCATTGTAACTCTGCCCAAACCTCCAATCTCGTGTCATTGATCAGACTCTGGGTTAGCTGGTGCCTGACTCCAGTTAGCTTTCTGAGACGTCATTATCCCAAGGATTCACATTTTTCACCCTGCACTGTTTGCACAGAAAGAAATAGCATTGTGTGTTTGTTACTTGTTTAAGCAGATTGTGTTCTAGCAAACGAATGGTGCTGCATACTGCTGCTGTGATCCAGACTCAAGCTGCTTTGAATGTTTGTGATGGTTAATTGAAAACTGTAAAGTCAGAACCCGAGCTGGAATGATGTGAATTATTGTATGTAGGGCCGTCCTTAGCTTGCGCAGGGAACCCTACCCCCCCTAAGGACGGCCCTGATTGTATGTCTGGACAATGAATCTTGTTCTGACGGCTCTTTAGAAGAAACAGAAGTGCGAAACAAATCACTTCCTCTTTGAGGCAAAAGAGTGTGTATATGAGGCTGTCGTGGCAAATTATGTTATGTGCTGTGTTTTCTAAGAAAGGTGCTTCCTTCCCTTTCACAGAACAAACATTTCCTGCCTGTAAACAGCTGGAGCGCAGGACTCAAGCTCTTCCTGTGCGTACAGCTTTCTCTTTCTCTCATATATTCACTCTCACTGTCATATCACTTTTCTTAACCTATAATTAACTACTACACTAATAATAATAAAAATAAAAATAAAGACTTGTAAATTCATCTATAATTATTTTCTGTAATTACACTATAATTACACTGCTGACTTAAATCCAACCTACATGAAGAAAACACTATCATTGTTTTCATGCCTTACAACTGAGTGAGCAATAGTCAGACATGCTTTCTATGAACATCTGATTTGTGTTAGCGAATCTGTTCGTTTGGAAAGTTCAGTCCATTGAGCCATTTAAATTTTTTTTTCTTTTTTGGGCATAATATATATTTTAAATATAAATAGTAAAGTTGTTTGTCGCTATATTTTTGATTAAGTCATATAAAATAGCATGCATTTTTATTATTTTTTGTTTTGTAGTTGTTTTTTTATTAGTTGCATTGTTTTTAAATGCAACTAATAAAATGTAAACCAGCCATTTAAATGTAAATCAGCAAGCTAATTGGCTACATGTACAATATGAACCAATCAGCTTGTGCCAAGAAATTTTACGGTGTGAATATCATCAGCTTGCACCATCTAGAGTTTCATGACAAACCTTGACATTTTAGCTATCAAAGATTGTTCAGTTTCAAAGTAGCCCAACACTTTTATTTTGTAATGTAAAACTGTGGCTAAATGTGTGTGTGTGTGTGTGTGTGTGTGTGTGTGTGTGTGTTATTTGCTGTTTTTGGTTGGAATGTTCTGTGTGTCAATATTGGTGTGTAAATGGAGAGGTGGATGTGGTGAAAGTGGTCACCTTAAGGAATGTGTGTGTTTGTGTTAGTGGAGCAGGTGGTTTTGCTCGGTCTTGGTGGTCCCTGTTGAGATAGGGTCCATGTGGGTGGTTGAAACCAGACTAAACGTGAAAGGGAACTCTAACACACATAGTCACGATAGTTTATTAATATTGAGAAACTCATGCCTGTCAGAGCAGCCTCAATGTGTTTGCGTGTTTGTTTTGTTGTTCTGTTTATTTATGGAAGCGGACTGCTTTTGCATTGTGTAATATTCTTTTTGAATGTGTTTAAAAATGGATCTACATTTTTTTTTTATGTTTGAAAGATTTACTATTGTTTGTGGGGACTGGTGTTTAACAGCTGCTGGGTGTGTGTTGTGTCAGTAAGTGCATAAGCATCAAGAAACGATCGTTGGACTTGCTGTTTTTGTGGGCAGCATATGGTATAACTTGAGACACGTTGCTGCATATTCACATTACTCATATTTCACTCATATTTAATTTCATGCACATACACACACACACATCTGTGAGCAAATTGCATAAAGAGTGTCAGGTTTGCAAGACCTTGGCCCCTGTCCAAAGTCTCAACGACCAACAATAGATGTGTGGGATGTGGTGGTCTTCTGAAATTCTGAAATGTCTTGGCAAAGTGCTGTAAACTCTCTTTCTTTCTTTCTTTCTTTCTTTCTTTTAAACTCTCTTTCTTTCTTTCTTTCTTTCTTTCTTTCTTTCTTTCTTTCTTTCTTTCTTTCTTTCTTTCTTTCTTTCTTTCTTTCTTATTCACATCCCAGTTCCATATGACATTATATTTTCCGGATTACAGGCATGTGGATTAGGAAGAAGCAACTACAAATAATATATAGGCTATATATTTATTTGTGATTTGGATTATTTTCTTCCTTAAATTTGTGCCTACACATCATTTTTACACAACTTTATGTCAGAGTACTTATATTTTTAATATATATGCACTTTACAATGGAATAAAAGAGCCTGATCAGTCAAATTTATGACAAATTAAATTTATTTAAGTGTCAAACATCCAAACTATGGGAATTTGTCCTAGTGAATATACCTCAGTCACCACAACACAGAGCCATTGACCCACAGCAATATTAGTCAGTTATAAACATATCTGAATGTGAACAATGTTGACAGTGTCTGTACACAAAAATACTCAAATGCAAATACATTGGAATTCATCACTGAACACATTCAGGTTTTATTCATGACATAATTTGCATCCGCAGCTGGCTAATGATAATTTTAGGAAACGCACCCCAGAAACTTTTGTTTGCTTGCTCTCTCATACAATACACTAAAGAGTTTAAAACTAGAAACACATTTTTGTCATGACAGCTCTTGAAGGGATTGGAATCGTAATGTGCATGACAATGCTAATGTATTTGGTCTTGGCGGAATAGATCTGCTACGTTGCTGCTGCTGCGGCAGAGCAAGTACCGAGACTTGCTACTGCCAATACATCCTCAACATGCTGCTGTAAGCATACATATAACACATATGAATAACCCCACACAAAGCAGGAGACACATTACTTAAAACAATACAAGCTAATATATGTATGCCGCTGAATATAAGGATAAACTGCTGCATCAGTGGACATGTATGTATCCACACACATGAACATGAACAGACAAGAAAAGACAAGACATCCCCCACAAAGCAGATCTATTGCCAAGACATTTGTACTGCTGCTGCTCCGAAGAGCCATGTGAACAGCATGTATTACTATCTATGTGTGCCTGGGCTACCACGCCAACCGGCTTAACGCTAGTGGCCTATGGCTATGTGTGCCTGGGCTACCACGCCGACCGGCTTAACCCTTTCAGTGGTAAGTTTAAAATATTCTAGCGGTCCCCCCAGAGTGAGTTTTTTTAAGGCGACCGCTATTTTAGAACGTTTCCCCTTACTGTTTCCATGGCGACGCGTCATGCTTGTCACGTGACACACCGCGGCCACAATAACACTGTATGACAGATGGATCGCTTTTATTTCATTTTTCCTTTTTTATTTAAAATATTCACAAACTTGCATACCATGTCATTAACAATCTGATATTCCGATTCACAAATGTGTAAATGAGTGTGTTTTGTGGTTTACATGGAACCAGAGGCCTGTTCTGCCTTTCTGAGGTGTTAGGTGCATTTCGGGGGAAGGGTCCATAGACCCTCGTAATTGGCCATTTGGTTAGGTGAGGGGGAGTTAGATATTATTTGTTAAATATAACAAAAAGTTGTGTGTCTGATTGGTCCAAATGCTACAATTCTTTCTAAATTATCTTGATCATGATCTGTAATGTGAGATGGGCGCTGCCATGTTTGTTCGCGCTGCCGTTCAGAGAGTCCTGTCAGTCGGATTTACGGCACGTGAATTCATCAATTTCTCCCGAAATACAAGTAATAAGTGGCCGGTGAACTGGGTGAAGACTAGAGTGAACTTTATAGTTACTTAAACTATATGTATCTGATATGAATAAAACACATCAGCAAATTAAATTTGAATGGATTGTTATTGTTGCTTCCATAGACATATGTGTGTATTTTACAAACTCTAAATGTATTGTTTTAAGCGCAGTGCACTTCTCTCTCTGACTCAGTGCCAGCCAAAGCGCAAAAGCACAGTTTGAATTTGACAGTTATGTCGTCACCGAACGTTTTAAATCCCATATGTGGGACCGTACTCCAAGGGGCATGGAAATAAAAATCCCATATGTGGGACCGTACCGCTCAAAGGGTTAACAATAGTGGCCTAGGACTATGTGAGCCTTGGCTACCACGCTGACCGGCTTAACAATAGTGGCCTACGGCTATGTGTGCCTGGGCTACCACGCCGACTGGCTTAACTCTAATTAGACGCGCACTATGTGTAATGTTAATTAACAAAATGGATATACGTTGCAATCCGATAGATAAGACCCCAGCATCCACCTGAGCAAATATCATAATTTAGTCATTTAAAGGGTCATATGATGCGATTTCAATTTTTCCTTTCTCTTTGGAGTGTTACAAGCTCTTGGTGCATAAATAAGATCTGTGAAGCTACAAAGACTAAAATCTCAAATCCAAAGAGATATTCTTTATAAAAGTTAAGAGTCAACCACGCCTACCTAAAACGGCTCGTTCTAACACGCCCCCACATGTCTACGTCACGATGTGGGAAGATTTGCATAACACCGCCCAAATGTTCACGCAAAGAAAGAAGGCATAACTTTTATTCTCGCTGTAGTATTGTTGCTGCCGCCATGCCGTGAAGGCGCTGTGTGTTCATTGTGAAAGCGAAACTACTTTGTTTGGCCTTCCAAAAGAGGACGATATCCGCGTCATCATTAACGAGGAATCAGGAGCCAAAACCGGAAAAACAAACGAGGGGAAAGATGCCGCTATACTTTACTTAGGGTCGGTTATTCTGTCACGGGCAGGGTGTTCTAGAGATCAGGCAGGACGACGAAGATGACGAATACAGAGATATTTAATGACTTGACAACAGGAAATCCAGACAGGGTAAACATCAACATTCACAATAACCGACAAACTAGAATACAAGAGACAGGAACTTATATAGGGCAGATAATGAGGTGCAGACAGATGAGCACAATGAGGTGATTAACTAATAATGAGAACCGGAACAACCAAATAAGGACACAATCAACAGTCCACAGGGGTGTGACAGATACAATGCAAACTGCTAGCATGACACTTAGTTTAAACTTGTTTACGGTTGCTCATTTTGTATTCAATTAGGCAGACCACGCAAATATACACAGCGACATAGGCGTAATTTGCGGGAGGGACGGGTGGGACATGTCCCCACCACTTTTTGCCAGGGTCGATATTGTCCCTACCACTTTTTGAAAGTAATTGAAAAATATATTGCGGAAGGTAGGCTATGTATTAAAGGGAAAACATGATTAACAAATCATTCTTCATAATCTAATTAGGGTGATAAAAAAAACAAAAAAACAATTGACATTTGACGTTCACATGCATAACTCGTGCAGTGCAATAACAACGTGATTTGCAGCTGTCGCACTTTTCGTAATGTCTTTAGGCTATATAGCATTTTATTTTAAAAATGGAGAGCTTCCTTGTGCGAAGTATAGGCCTGCTCACTACTACTAAAGATTTTTCTAGTAAACTAGTCACATGTTATATTAAATTGATTAATATAACAATATATTAACCATACTTCAATAGGCTATAGGCAGACGTATTAGGCTAGAGCCTATTACGCGCTCAAGCTCGCGCATAAAGCAATTGCCTCAAAGCACCGGCAAAGTGATTATGAACGTGTCGGGGGAAAATAAGACATTTTAATTATTTATTAATAAACTAGTGCTTTCTGAGTTAGTGTCGGGTGCAAAGATGAGGTTGCCGAATGCCGACGCTGACTCGCCATCTCCACATGGACGTGCCTTTAATAGAAATGCACCTTTTCATACGGACTACAAAATTAAAGAATATTACAAAATCAAGTGGGTGAGTTTTCCTTATATTTATTTTATTATTCATATAAAAATTATAATAACCTGTTTTGGTTATATTTACTATTAATTGCAGAAGGTGCGCTCAGCAAAAATGACGCGAATATTGATGGTTTTCACGCTTAAGTAACGTAAAAGACCACTTCTTAAACCAGAGAAGGTTTTTTCAAGTTAAATTTCGAGTTAAAAAGTTCGAGTTGGCAATTCTAAGAAATAAAGTCAGAATTGCGTAATCAAGTGGGTGAGTTTTCCTTATATTTATTTTATTTTTCATATAAAAATTATAATAACCTGTTTTGGTTATATTTACTATTAATTGCAGAAGGTGCGCTCAGCAAAAATGACGCGAATATTGATGGTTTTCACGCTTAAGTAACGTAAAAGACCACTTCTTAAACCAGAGAAGGTTTTTTCAAGTTAAATTTCGAGTTAAAAAGTTCGAGTTGGCAATTCTAAGAAATAAAGTCCGAATTGCGTGATATAAACTTTTAGCAATTCTGAGAACATATCAGTCTCCAAGCAAAAATTAAGTTTGTTCAACTCTAAACCCAGTCCCCATGTAATTTAGATTATTAAATGAAAAACTAGCAAAACGAGTTGTGCGGTGTCCCCACCACTTTTCAAAGCAAAGTTACGCCACTGCACAGCGATATTGATTAAAAGAGCATTCATTTATCTTAGATGTTGATTTAGGCTGCTCTGAAGTGCGCTGCCAACTGCTACAGCAAACAAAAGCCAGGTATTTGAATATTGAGCAGCGAGCTCATTGGCTACTGATACAGGAGAGAACCAATCAGCTGCCATGTGACAATGATGTCACCAGGTCAGATTGAGCTAGCCCTATTGGACTGCGCCATCTAGAGTTCCATGCTAGAACTTTCATGATGCCTCATTAGATGCCATTTTTATGTGGTTTTAACTTGAAGGATTTGTCATTTAATATGTGATTCTAAAGTTCCACAGTCAGACTGTCCTTATCCATGTTTAATATACATGAGGAGCACTACTTTGGTCTAATTAGATTTCAGTGTTGGCAGAGCTGCACAGTGTGATTCCACAGAAATAGAAAACAAGTGATCAACAAATTGTAGTGTTACTTGTTATGTTGTTATGGTTAGAATAAAAACTTGTTGCTTTATTGTGTCAGGCCTGGTTAGGGCCAAAAAGGTTCTCTTTGGTAGCCATCTTGGGAACAGACTTGCAGCAGCTATTTTAAGTCATACAAGTACAGCTCAAAAATGACTTGCTGAACTCACATTTTAAGTCAGAACAATTTCAGGATGTTACAGCCAATGCGCATGTACATTGTAGAGCATAGGTTTCGTATTTTTGTGTAAAGACCAAGCAGTTACTTTGCAGAGATCTGATTTGTTTGGTTTTTTGTGGGTTTTACTTTACTAGAGCCGCTATATTAGGTGTCCAATTCTCTTGCAAATTTGTCTTCAGAGTGAGTCAACTTATCATGGGTTTGAGTCTCCGTCCTTAGGCTACTCCTTGTTGGTGAAGATCAGGTGAGTTTGACTTTACAGACCAAAATCTGTTGAGCTGCCAAACAAACAGTTTTCTGTCTCTCTCTCCTCTCATCCATCATTTGACCCTTCCCTTCAGAGACAAGAAGCGAGATGTGGGAGGAGTGGGAGACGAGAGCTCCGAGGCACCCTAAATCTCCAGCTCCTTTCACTGAAGAATCAACTGCCAGAGGAGGGAATTTTCTCTTTCAGCCTGCTCTCCCTTTCACTTCCATTCACTTTTTGTCCACACCTTCCTCAGGAATGAGGGTGTCCTGAAAACTGAGAGAAAGAATAAGAGATGGAGTTAAAACATTCAGAAAGGGGCCAAAGCAACCAGTCCGAGTATGGAATGCTGTGAACACTGATGTTTGCACAGGTCTGACTCAAACTCTCACTCAGACACAGTCAGGCAACACAAAGGCTTTGGTTGTGACATTTGTTGTATAGTTCATTTGGCTTAGATTACATGTGTCATTATGTTCCAATAATGTGTCACATTGCTTATTTCTAATGTGTTTTCAGCATTGCCACAAGGCCGCTATTTGCATACATTAGCATAAAATCTTTCTCTTTCAGGTCAATTATTGTCATGGTGGAACAACAATATGAAGAGAATTTTGCTGAACAAGTCAGTCATAATTAAACTGTCAGCCTGTTAGTTAGCTTTCTGAATAATGTCTGTTGCTGCCGCACTAACCTTACATATAACTGCACTTTAGTGCAGCGGGGCTGTGCGCTAGCATTCTTGTTTGTGTTTGCATACTAGTGTAAAATGTGTTTCTGGCCTAACACTGACTGTCCTCTCAACATTTGTAATACACTGGAAAGTAAAGCATCTGTTGTGTATCTGCAAAAGTTATGTGCAGTCTTTTTTTATTTTAATCCCATGAAACAACTCAGCAAATTAGTATTGTTATTGTGCCTGTTTGATAAGATCGCAGAAATGATTGTATCTTTATACTGTTTCAGATATTGCAAATAACAAAGTGAGTACAGCATGGTTAAAGCTACAAGATAGTTTGATAGTACATGCCAAAATGTTCATGTGGTTTTGGTTAGATATTTTTGTTGACATCTAATGAACCCTTGATGAGTCCGGGGTGGCGTAGTCATTACAAAACTGGGCCGCTTGCTACACTAAGGTAATTTTTGGTCATAAATAAAAGGGCATCTGTGTGTTTAGATGTCATGTACGCTTATTTAATCTGAGTTTATTATATATATATGTGGTATATAATCCTGCTCTAGGACAGTAAATGAATTATACATTCTATAGTTCACTCAAAATAAAATGGATTACCCTTGGACTATTCACTAGACATTCTGGTGCATTTTATATACATAAACCCAAAGTATACTTTGGTTTTTATGTGTATGCTAGGGTATGAATACAGTGTGTGTAAATTTACAGTTTACACAATTTTTTTGGTCTGGCCAGTTATGTATATTTCAGTATATACACACATTGCTAGACAGTAGTGAGCATAATCTAGCCTTTCTAATAAATCTATGTCTGAAATAATATTAGAAAGACATTGGTCCTGCTGCTGTTGGTAAATAACAGAGGTGACATTTTACGACGCAAGTATGTTGTCATATCGTCAGAAACTATATCCTAAAGTGTAGTGAACCAGAATCCTTACAAGTGCCCGAATTTATGTACACAATATACTAATACATGGATCTAGGGAGCTTGTTGAAACACACTTGAAGGTCTTCAGGGTCACTAGAAACTTCCAGACAGGTGCGTGGAAGTAGGTTGTAGCTATATCCTGCAGGACACTGACCCTCCAGGAGCAGAATTGGACACCCCTATAGTAAGTAATCGAGATTTCCTCACATGTTTGCTCCTGGGAATTGAGCAAAGCATTGTTTATATAAGCTGCTCCTTCATTGCATGCCGGTCTATTTTTGTTATAGCATCAAAATCAGAACTTTAAAACAGATTTGTTTTACAGTAATTAATAAAGGAATTCTGTGTGGAATGGAATCAATCAATGATAGCATTGAATAAATGGCAGTTTGTGGATGTTTGGTCATGGCCTAGACAGTTTAAATGCACCCTTAAAGTATAAATAGATAAAGGCAGGGCTGTGTGAGTGTGTGTAAAGTGTGTTATTCCAAACTGTTTAGATAATTGAAGCATTTACACAGTGTAGGCGCGAAACGAGCCATCTGGTTTGATTTACGCCAATATTGCTTTAATTAGTGAGTAAGTGTGAATGTGTGTGTGTATTTCTGTATGTGTGTTTTAGCAGAAGAGAAGGCAGCTGCTGCTGCTGCTGTTGTGTGTGTGTGGACAGATAGCACAAATGCATGTTGTATTGTTGGGCTTGTTAGGTTTGTTTGGATTTGATACGGTGGATTTAGTTTGATGATGGTTTGGATTTGGTTTGTTGATGGCGCCTGGAGTTCTCTGAGCTCTTAAGTCATGTTTTCACTCAGTAGGATTTGTTTTCTCCAATAAAGAATTGTTTGCGCACAGAAAGGTATCTTGATAATGTTTGAAAAGCTCTCTGGACTTTGGTTTTCACTTCCTGCAACAGGAAAAATTGATTTCTCTATTCGCTGTCAGGCAGTGTTCTGCATCTATATTTCTGCTCTCTTGCTGTGTTCTGCACATGCTATATGTCTTGCTAATTGAAAGCAGCTTTTAGTATGTGAGTGCTGATAGATGTTTGTGTGTGTGTAGACCGTGCACAGACGGTCTAGACATGGCTAATTTTCCTCCATCCGCATGAGGCTGCTCACTGCTGGATCTAATTGACCCTCTGCTCCTCATCGGCCATTTCTCTGTCCTTCAGTTCCTCCTCTTCATTCCTTCCTTCTCTCCTTCTCTCCTAATACAACTTCATGATTTTTTTTAAAACATGACTTTTATTTTTGATTTAAATGTTTGTATCCCCCAGGATACGTCGACCTTTTTTAGGGTTAACAAAAACGAATCGTATTTCTACTAAAATAACACTGGCACATAGCTGTTTATTATTTGTGTGCATTTAATAAGAAATAAGGAATTTTACCAAAGCCTGTAGCTGCCTGAAAAATCAATGAAATGACTTTAATATACAGTATATTACATACAGTAGGTTACGCATATAAGCTCCCCCCCCCTCCCCCTCACTCATAGAGCTTTCCACTTTCCCAGTGTCTTATGGGACTTCAAACGCCATGGGCACTGTTAGGAAGGAGAATTTATTTTCCGTAAGCCTCTGATTTATTAGATGGAAAAATGAAACCACAAATCAAACAGATATTATTCCTTCCAGCTTTAGCAGGAAGAAGTTAAATTACTAACAGGTCTAGATGTGTAGTTCTTAGAAGACAAACATCTCTGTTCTAAAATAGGACGAATTTTAAGGCATCACCGTTGCTCCCAACACCATATACCTTTATTTTGGCCAAATTCAAGGCAATCCATGCATTCATTCTTGACATTTTAAAGGTACGGTAGCAAAATAGGTTGTTTATTTCTAAGGAACAGAGAATCAAAATACTCATAAACTTAACATTTTTGGTGCAAGAAACCTTGACTAACATTATAAGTGGACCTCAGCAGAAGAAATTAAATTATAACAGTGTAACCTATAATGACCCCTTTAAATGAACAGAAAATAAACTGCTGAAAGAAACTTCATCTACAGAGAACGAGACAGAAGAGGAATGTGTGTGGATAAAGAGGGGATTGGGGACTGTGAGGGAAGACAGGAGAAGAGAAGAGAGGGGATTCTGTCAGTAGATAAATTAAACAAAGGAAGCAGCATGTGATGGGTCTCTCAGAGACCATCTGTCTGTATGTGTGTGTCTGTGATAGTGAGAATGTCCTTCTAGTGGGTTTTTCCTCACTGTATGCATGTGTTTTTTTTGGTCCACAGAAGGATAGGAACCCTGATTGTAAAATCACCAAGACTTAAATTGTGGGAACCTCTCATAATTGTGTATAGTAAACATACTAAATAAAGTCCTAAAGTAAAGTTTTCTGAAGTTCTCTACCAGTGTGTAATATGTTTGGTCTGGTTTACTAACAGCAGGAAAAAATATGACTACATTAAATACAGATACAGATTCACTTATAAATGTATACATTTATAAGTGTTTTGTTCAGTGAATCGTTGGCTTAAAGGGGTCATCGGATGCTACATGCACTTTTACAAGTACACAACCACCCTATAATGATAAAAATCCACCCAGTGTTTTTTTTTATCTACTAAAATCTTTACCCCTTTCTCAAATCGAGCCGATCTCAGATGCCTGTCTGTGTGACGTCACAAAAACAGGCCCCTCCCACGATAGTTTGATTGATAGTGGCATTTCAGCACAGACTGGACTGGCATCTTACCTTAGACCCGCCCTGAGTGAGCTGTCATCAGTCCGCCATTGTTTCACCGCCGGAGCAGATGTAGACAAGAATGACTCCTATGCGATTGAGGTGTTCTGTTCTGCCGTGCAAAGGCAAAAGACCGTAACTTTGATTTTTGTCGAAAATGAGTTATTGATATCTTTGCGACATTCAAGACATCCTCTATCATGTGCATAAGTATCTTGAGTCAATTTAGTTGTTTTTCCGAGAAAATAATAAAGTCTGCCGCATTTTAATTACGGTGTAGACAACCGAATTAGATAGATCACGATCTACCAAACAGCTCCATATAACAAAGCACTTTAAAGACTAGATACCTTGGCAGCAATACGTAATCGTGAATAATCTTTAAAGATTTTTTTTTTCTTTTTGTAATGTAGATTATTCACCAGGCTGTCAGTTGGACGCGTGTGGACTCGAATGCCGTAGCTAGCATGATCAATCATAAAATCAGTAGCCTACTAACAGGTCGCAATTAAATCCATATCCTACCTTTTCTTGTAACCCGATAAAATCAATCCATGCAATGAACGTCATTGGAGATGTTTAATCCACAAGCATTCTGAGCATTATTGCTGGTGTTCACATCAATCCACAAGTCGTTCTTTTAGTTTAGGCTATTTAATACAAGTCAATATAAAAGCAATTATGCTATGTCTAGCATTCATTTACGTTAATGAGCATAGCAAACAAATTGGTATCTACGGTATCCACTCACATGTTTAACTTTTAGTCTGCTTATTATGGTCAAAAAAATTTTTTTATTTATACAGTCACATTACTATATGCAATAGCCTATATGAGATTGCCCATGATCACTAGGTTTTATACAGGTGTTACTATAACGATTTTGTAAATGGTGATCAGCAACCAAATATCGATAATGTGGAAGTTACTGTCGTTTGTCTTGGTGTGACTTCTCACATTTTGCAGGCAATGCAAAGGTAGAGAACATTAACTTCAAAATAGGGGTGAAAATCAAGTTTGAGCTCACAGTTTTTTAATGTAGATAATTTTAATGTAGAGTAAAGGTCTTTTGCCTTTGTAGGGCAGTGTTGTTGGATGTAATAATGAACATAGCAGTCGTCATTTACTCCCGACATCTGAGCTGCTGAAGACGCAGTGGATTACATTTGTTTTTGAGGGAAATGCACCAAGGTTATTATAGTTTTGAATTTTTAAATTAGTTTTATTTTAATATCGTTTTCAAATTTGCTATACAATTCAGTTTAGTTTTTATTAGTTTCATTAATATTGTTGTGATTTTTAGTTTAGTTTTTATTTTGTGAACACATTTTTATTTAGTTTTTATATAGTTTAGTTTCAGTTTTAGTTTCAGTTTTAATTAAAGGTTAGCAGAATTAACAGATCACTTCCAGAGCGCAGGCCAAAGAAAGACTTAGGCATAATTTAGCCTTAGTGAAGCAAATGTCTAGCGACACAAAATTAACGCATGCTGAGATTGATTAAATGGTAAAAGTGTACAAATATACGACAAAATGAAGCAGTCAAGCCTTTTCACAAAATGTGGGAAGTCGTGGCCTAATGGTTAGAGAGTCGCACTCGTAACCCAAGGTTGCGGTTTCGAGTCTCGTACCGGCAGGGATTGTAGGTGGGGGGAGTGAATGTACAGTGCTCTCTCCCACCTTCAATACCACGTCTGAGGTGCCCTTGAGCAAGACACTGAACCCCCAACTGCTCCCCGGGTGCCGCAGCAAAAAATGGCTGCCCACTGCTCCGGGGGCATTCACTGTGTGTGTTTACTGCTGTGTGTGTGCACTTTGGATGGGATAAATGCAGAGCACTAATTCCGAGTATGGGCCACATGTCACGTCACTCACTTTTAAATAAATCTACACAAGTTGTGCTTAATGTCATATCTAATGATGTGTATTGATATATTTAAAATGACAATAAATGTAGCCTAATTTGGTTATGATGGTTAGATGTCTTTTTATGATGTGATTTAGCCTATGCACATTTCTCCGAAAGCCTGGCAGAGTGATCACAAGATGCTATGCTAAAGTTTTGTATTGTTTTCAGAAAGAATGCGCATTCTCGTCTTTTTTTCTGTTAATTATTGCGTTGCGCTGCGTGTCTGTTTTTCTTCAAAGCACCAACTTAGAATGCCTAATTTTGGTATGCTTACTTGTGTTACATGAGAAAATAAATAATTTTCCCTACCTTATATAATAGATTTAATGCGGGTGCGGTTTGCGACTCGCAGTCTTTGTCAAACGATTCTGGTCTGGTACAGAATTAAATTAGTGCTGCTGTTGGATAACGGGTCGAGTGTTCTGTTAAGTACTGCTGGTGCACGTTTACCAACTCTGCTTTAAACTGCTTTGTGTCTCTGCATAAGATAACCTCACGTGCGCAATGCGCCATTTACAGGTATTTCCCTAAACCGCCGGCGCCACACAGCTCATATATTTTTCCGCCAAGGGATGAGAACGTAATGATTATGAAAACGATTATTTATTTTTGATAATTATTATTTTATTTCAGTTAGTTTTTCATTAACTGTTGTTAGTTTCGTTTCGTTTTAGTTTTTCAATTATTTTGTCATTTTTATTTTATTTCGGTTTACGAAATAGTTTTTTCATCAGTCGTTTTTGTCTTAGTTTTAGTTTTAGTTTACGAAAACAACCTTGGAATGTGCCCCCAATCTACCTAAATGCCAGTTAGTTTTTCATTAACTGTTGTTAGTTTCGTTTCGTTTTAGTTTTTCAATTATTTTGTCATTTTTATTTTATTTCGGTTTACGAAATAGTTTTTTCATCAGTCGTTTTTGTCTTAGTTTTAGTTTTAGTTTACGAAAACAACCTTGGAATGCGCCCCCGATCTACCTAAATGCTACTATGTTCGCGCAAATCATTCGTGATCCAGCTTCACCTACAGAAGAAGTGAGTATATGGTTTTTTTAAGAATCTTTGCAAATCGCCTTTCCTAATAATGTGCTAGTTAGCAAGTTTCACGATGAATGCGGCTAAAGTAAGCAGTCCCTCAGAGCGGCTCGGAAGAGAGGGGCAGGGTCAGCATAGCTCATTAACATTTAAAGGAAAATGCTACAAAACGGCTTGCTCTGAAAAGAGCTGTTTTTACAGGGTAAAAGTGTTTTTACACTACCATTGAGAAATTTTAACCAAACTATGTTACACACTTTTCATTAAGACCCTAAAGAATCATATCAACTTGTGTAAAATGGGCATCCGATGACACCTTTAATAAATATTTTTAAAAAATTCAAATTTTCAATAGTAATAATTTCAGTGTCTGATACTGTAACATTTTTGGTACTGTGTTGGGATTTAACTTCATGTTCAATGTAAAAAATTCTAGAAGCAAAACCAGTTGAGAACCACTGGGGTAGGGTATACGTAATTAGCTTAATATAAAGTCAAAGGAAAATCACCAGCATGATATAAACAGACATCTTTAGTGATTAGATTTATTATTGGTGTAGTGTCCTCACATTCAGAAGCTTCTACTGGCCATTAGTCTCTCTCTCTCTCTCTCTCTCTCTCTCTCTGTGTGTGTGTGTGTGTGTGTGTGTATGTGTGTGTGTGTTATTTACTGTAAGGCCAACTTATGGTTTCTGAGATTACCACATTTTATGAGGACATACACATGCATACAAACACTCATGCATCAACTATTCACAGTGAACACCTTTTTTTTAAACACACACACAGATTTATCATTTTCTTTCTTCTCAACAGTAAACAAAGTGTACAAAATCTAAATTATATGTTATACATAAAGTACATATTGAACAATGATCAATAATAAGCAATTTGCTTATATGGAAATTACAATTACAAGTGCACTCAAAGTGTAAATGTGTTTTGTCCTTTTGAATTGGCATTGTGTTTTGTTTTAGGTTTGAAGGTACAGAAAAGGTACTGGTAATTTCCTGCTAGAAAATTATCAGTTTTTCTACAGTTTTGTTTTCTTACACTATACAGAATGTTAAAAAAATTACCAAAAATGAATAGGTAACACTTTACAATAAGGTTCATTAGTTAAACATTAGTTAATATATTAACTAATGTTTAACTAATGAACCTTATTGTAAAGTGTTACCAATGAATACATAAACAAAATAGCTTACAGTAATGTATAATCACACATTTAGTTGGCTAGATTTTTCGAGCTACCTTTAGATAACACGCTGGGAAATAATATATCCAAGTGGAACTGTCCAGGCAATCACTCACTCCCGCCATCTTTCTCTTTTCAGCCAAAGGGGATGAATTTGGAATGACAGAGGAAGAGAAGGGAACAAGGGAATGGAAAACCGGAGGCGGGATAAAAAAAGTGATTAACGTAATTATTATGCTGGTTTGATTTAGTGTGGCAGTTTTTCCAGAAGATCTCGGGAGTATCACACACAGACAGCACTCATCCTGATTTAATGTCTGCAAATATATACACACAGTCAGCTGCTATTGTTCTGTCAGTGCTGGAATGATCTCACTGCTGATGCTGGTGGTAAATTCGGTGTGTGTGTTTGTGTTTGTGTGTGTGCGTGTGCGTCTGCGGGTGTGTGTGTGTGTGTGTGTGTGTATACACACACACACACACACACACAGAGAATATGCATACAAGTCAAGTCAACTTTATTTCTAAAGTGCTTTATACAATATAGATTGTTTCACAGCAGCTTCACAATAGTATCAAATTAATATTTTGCTGTAAAGCAACTCTAACATGTCAATAGTGACGTTATACAGCTCAAGTCAGTTCAGTACTGATTCAGTTTATTTGCATAACTGTGTAAAATTCATCAGATGTACATACTGTATATACAGTGTATTTGTGCAGAATTATGCATGTATGTGCGAGTGCTATGGCAAACTCCTGTGCACTCCGCTGCATTCTGAACAAGCAAAAGACACATGAGAGTAGTGTTTTACATTTTTCACATCTGTGTGTAATTTGGCATGTATGCGGCTAATTATTTTATGTGTGTGTAGAGGTACTATGCAAAAATACCATTTTAGAAGAGTTAAAATAGTTTTGAAGGAAGTGTTTGCTTTTGCAAGATATGTGTGATGTTTTGCATGTTGTGTGGATTTGTGTGTAGAGTTCATTGAGTCATAGTTTCAAAAGCATTTTTTTTTTTAACTGTAACTATCAGTTAGGTTTAGGGTAGGGTTTAGTGTAGGTGTTAATTTCAAACACAATAGAGCATTGCCTATTCAATGCCACTCACCGGACATTTCATTTCCAAACTGCTGTGATACATAAATAAAATGTTGGCAGTTTCACGTTTATCTGGTTTGGAACTAGCTTTGAATGGGCAAGATAACATGGAAGAAGCAATGTAATATAATATCACAGAAATGTTGGTACAGTCACATTTTCTAATGAGCCTGTTTTGTAAACATATATGTGTTAGCGTAAGACTAGTCTGATGGAATCACTTACTGTGCAAAGTTTTAGCCAATATGTAATCTCTTATCATGACCACGTAAAGCCAATAAACTACAAACATAACCAGACGTTTGTCCACTAAGAAACATGGACCCATCTCAAAGAAAGATTCATAGAATACCACAGTTTTGAATGGAAAAATGCTTTCACTAAAAACGAATATCACATTTCTGCGTTTAAACCATCTAATCGACATACCCCATAGGTTAAGCATTCCAAGTGCACTGCTGTAAACTACTTTTGTTTGTTTGTTCAAACTGAGGGATTTAAGGGAGTTTAAATTATTTTCTGTGGTAAGAGCTAAAGTTATCACAGATTGTTTCTTTAAAACTAAAGCCTGTGCTGATCCTAGAGTGGTTTTGTTCACTAGAACAAGAAAAGTGTTAGTTCATGACAGTTTGACAGGAGCTTATGTTTCATAATCTTTCTTCCATTAGATAGTCATTTACAGACTCACACTCTAGACATCACACAACCTGGTGAAAACTATAAAGAGAGTGTTTTCATCATGTTGTCAGAGTGAGTCTGTGTGTGGGGGAATGCAGAGCGGAGGTTTCATGACGATGAGTAGATAAATGATCTGCTTTTGTGTCACACATCTAATGGTGAGAGGTCAGCAGTGTGTGTGTGTGTGCATTGTGAAAGGTTTTTTTTGTCTAAACCTTTGTGAGCCCTGACTGAATATCTGCTTATGCTGCAACTCTTGCACGTCGTGCTGCACTAATGTAACTCCTAATACTCTGAAATATCATCAGAGTGTGGCATTGAGAGAGAGACAATAGTCACACCCAGAGGAATGTACATTGAAAGGTTGTGTGTGTGTGTGTGTGTGTGTGTGTGTGTGTGTGTGTACCTGTTTTTCTATTCTGGTGGGGACTTAAACCTGAATACACACAGACTCATGGGGACTCGTGTCAAGGTGGGGACCTAAATTGAGGTCCCCACAGGTAAACAAGCTAATAAATCACACAGAATGAAGTTTTTTGAAAATCTAAAAATGCAG
>NW_015505912.1:4673-6425 GCF_001515645.1 Sinocyclocheilus grahami | reverse complement strand
GTGTGTGTGTGTGTGTGTGTGTGTATACACACACACACACACACACACAGAGAATATGCATACAAGTCAAGTCAACTTTATTTCTAAAGTGCTTTATACAATATAGATTGTTTCACAGCAGCTTCACAATAGTATCAAATTAATATTTTGCTGTAAAGCAACTCTAACATGTCAATAGTGACGTTATACAGCTCAAGTCAGTTCAGTACTGATTCAGTTTATTTGCATAACTGTGTAAAATTCATCAGATGTACATACTGTATATACAGTGTATTTGTGCAGAATTATGCATGTATGTGCGAGTGCTATGGCAAACTCCTGTGCACTCCGCTGCATTC
Organism: Sinocyclocheilus grahami; assembly: GCF_001515645.1. Lineage (NCBI taxonomy): Eukaryota > Metazoa > Chordata > Actinopteri > Cypriniformes > Cyprinidae > Sinocyclocheilus > Sinocyclocheilus grahami. The sequence continues at coordinate 6,087 of NW_015505912.1, read as the reverse complement.
TGAACAAGCAAAAGACACATGAGAGTAGTGTTTTACATTTTTCACATCTGTGTGTAATTTGGCATGTATGCGGCTAATTATTTTATGTGTGTGTAGAGGTACTATGCAAAAATACCATTTTAGAAGAGTTAAAATAGTTTTGAAGGAAGTGTTTGCTTTTGCAAGATATGTGTGATGTTTTGCATGTTGTGTGGATTTGTGTGTAGAGTTCATTGAGTCATAGTTTCAAAAGCATTTTTTTTTTAAACTGTAACTATCAGTTAGGTTTAGGGTAGGGTTTAGTGTAGGTGTTAATTTCAAACACAATAGAGCATTGCCTATTCAATGCCACTCACCGGACATTTCATTTCCAAACTGCTGTGATACATAAATAAAATGTTGGCAGTTTCACGTTTATCTGGTTTGGAACTAGCTTTGAATGGGCAAGATAACATGGAAGAAGCAATGTAATATAATATCACAGAAACGTTGGTACAGTCACATTTTCTAATGAGCCTGTTTTGTAAACATATATGTGTTAGCGTAAGACTAGTCTGATGGAATCACTTACTGTGCAAAGTTTTAGCCAATATGTAATCTCTTATCATGACCACGTAAAGCCAATAAACTACAAACATAACCAGACGTTTGTCCACTAAGAAACATGGACCCATCTCAAAGAAAGATTCATAGAATACCACAGTTTTGAATGGAAAAATGCTTTCACTAAAAACGAATATCACATTTCTGCGTTTAAACCATCTAATCGACATACCCCATAGGTTAAGCATTCCAAGTGCACTGCTGTAAACTACTTTTGTTTGTTTGTTCAAACTGAGGGATTTAAGGGAGTTTAAATTATTTTCTGTGGTAAGAGCTAAAGTTATCACAGATTGTTTCTTTAAAACTAAAGCCTGTGCTGATCCTAGAGTGGTTTTGTTCACTAGAACAAGAAAAGTGTTAGTTCATGACAGTTTGACAGGAGCTTATGTTTCATAATCTTTCTTCCATTAGATATTCATTTACAGACTCACACTCTAGACATCACACAACTTGGTGAAAACTATAAAGAGAGTGTTTTCATCATGTTGTCAGAGTGAGTCTGTGTGTGGGGGAATGCAGAGCGGAGGTTTCATGACGATGAGTAGATAAATGATCTGCTTTTGTGTCACACATCTAATGGTGAGAGGTCAGCAGTGTGTGTGTGTGTGCATTGTGAAAGGTTTTTTTTGTCTAAACCTTTGTGAGCCCTGACTGAATATCTGCTTATGCTGCAACTCTTGCACGTCGTGCTGCACTAATGTAACTCCTAATACTCTGAAATATCATCAGAGTGTGGCATTGAGAGAGAGACAATAGTCACACCCAGAGGAATGTACATTGAAAGGTTGTGTGTGTGTGTGTGTGTGTGTGTGTGTGTGTGTGTGTACCTGTT
>NW_015505912.1:0-3950 GCF_001515645.1 Sinocyclocheilus grahami | reverse complement strand
GAAACAATTTACTGTTACAGGGGTAAATTGCACAGTGCATTGTACAATACTATGTTTTGACCTCAAAACACTTTTTCCATAGTGCATGATTTGTAAACTAAAACATTTTGGTCCATTTACATCAGGTCTGTGTATGTTGCATAAATCGATACTGGTCTGTGCTTCACTACAGCGTAAATTCATTCGCTCCGCGCTGTCCAGCGCATCACACAGATTTGCCTCACAGATTTTGATAACAGGGCAGCTAAATAAAATGTGCAATGTGCCAAAAAAGTAGACCAAGGGGTAATGTGGGTGCAGATGCAAGGTGCATTCATATTTCTGAAATTAACACAGAATATTTGCAAAAGTTAATCTATGCCTACACAGAAGTAAGCCCTGTCTATGCACTGCCCCAGTATGGTTGTCAAGCCAGTTGTTAGTCTGGTTATTCAGTAAGAGAGAGATGAAATGTAGTTGCAATAAACACGTGAACTATAGCAGCGGAGGACTGTTATTCTGTTGCATGGAACTGAAGAAGAAATGATGACAGCACTGGGATACTTGACCAATCAGCAGAAATGGGCGTTTCATTCCCACCCACATGTGGAAATTGAATATTCAAGCTGTTTATCAATTTTCTACCCCTGAACGTAAAAACAAAAAATCTAGTCAAAATCTTTTATTTATTTTTATTTTATTTTTATTTATTTTTTTGAGAAAAGAAAGCACCAGGACGGGGTGCCCCTTTAAGGCCAGTAGGAAGGTTTTTAGGGCTAGAAAATCCGCCATCATCTCGAGACATTAAGTGTTGCTCCAGGTCTGACCAGGAGCTGGATGCTGGTCTGCCCTCGTACAGTGCTCCCCAACCCAAGTTGGAGGCATCTGTCATAACCACCTTCCTTCTGGAGGTCAGTCCCAATGGGATGCTTGACTGAAACAGGCGAAAGGATTTCCAAGGGGCCACAGCTCTGATGCAGTGGTGGGTTACCCTAAGGTGAAAACGTCCCAGGCGCTTTGAGACAATATTGAAGGGGCTGCATATGAAGCAGGCCCAAAGGAATCACAGAGGAGGTGGCTGACATGAGGCCGAGCATCATCTGTAAAACTCTGAGGGGACTGAAGTCCCAGGTTTGAACGACTCCGCTAGCCGCTCAATTGTCATGGAGCGTTCCGGCATAATCCATGCCCACATCCGGGCTGAATCGATAATTGTTCCCAGGATTCGACTCGCTGACTGATAGTCAGAGAGCTCTTAGCTAAATTGATTTTTAGCCCAAATTGCTCCAGGTGGCTGAGCAGCAGCGACCTGTGAGCGATAAGTTCCTGTTCTAATCTGGCTAACACCAGCCAATCATCTAGGTAGTTCATAATGCGGAATCCCATCTGTCTCAAAGGGGAAAGAGCCGTGTCCATGGACTTCGTAAAAGTGCATGGGGCCAGAGACAGTCAGAATGGTAGGACTTTATTGACAAGCCACCCCCTCAAATGCGAGGATCTGTTTCAAAGTGAGTATCTTGAAAGGCTGTTTCATAAGTGAGCGATTCAGATGTCTGCGATCGAGGATGGGCCTGAGCCTGCCATCTTTCTTGGAACGAGAAAGTAGCGGCTGTAGAAGCCTGACTCGCTGTTCACTAAAGGGACAATTTCTATGGCTCTTTTTGCAAGCAGAGTTTGTATAGTGGCGGTGCGAGGAGAGTGAAGCATGTGGGAGCTGAGCCGGTGTACGATTACTCCAGCCCGATCGTTGAGTCCCCTTCCTCCAAGGCTCCTGGAAAATGGGACAGCAGACTGGGGACAAACGTCATTATGAAAGAAGGCAATCCAAGAGTGAAGCAGGGCAGTGAGAACACTCTGTCCTGGTGAGAACAGCCTCACTGCCCAGGCAAGCGTCGCACTCACCGTGCCCGTCTGAGTCATGCAGGGGTTGACACTCGCGGCACGACATTTTCAACAACGTTGCTGGAAATTTGCAGAAAATTTGCTCAGAAATTTGCTCTTATAGTCGTCGGATGGCCACAGGGGCAGTGCTTGTTGGAGGCGTTCTTCCGCTGCTGGGGCTTTTCCACTGCAAGCAGGCTTTGAGCTTCTTGCTTCATCTTCAGATTCTAGGGGGGAGTTGAAGGAAAAAACATCTGATGAAATGGTGCTCAGAGCCGACTTACAGTATATAGCATTCTGCTCCTCCCTTTTTGCCGGGTTGAAGTGCCATTTGTTCGTGCAGCTACATGAACGTGAACAAATCAGGCTTTAGTGTTCAGAGTAAATAGTTTACCCCGTTCAACGCAACGGGAGAGACCATTCGAAACTTATTTTATTTACTTGGCCTTTATTTTATTTACTTTTTTTCATTCAATTTTGGCTGGTGTTTAATAATACATTTTTCTGTGGTGTGACAAACTCAGAACACATTTAATATTGCTTTACATGGACTTGCATGAACTTGTTATTTTTATTTGCCCAGCAATCATTGTGTTGTAGATACAATTATTTAATTTACATAACCTAAAGTAGCTGTTTCTCTAGTTTAATCTTGCAGTCAAGCTAACTTCAAACCTACATGCTAATAGCTATGCTATGGCTGCTTGGGTTGGGGATTGTTGTAACAGTTCATTAAAAATGTTACAACCAACCCCTTCTGATGATTCCATGAAGTCCAATTATCCAATCACATCCTCTGTTGAGGCAAAGTCACGTGAGGATTTTGTTGCACATCAAAGGATTTATGTAAAATGTGTTTCCACCATAGTTTATACGCATTTCTTCTTATTGGATCAAAACACTATCAGCCTGAAATGAGCACATACGTTCTTTGTGCATATTTTTATAATTTATGTGCATCTTGGCTTTTCCATCCATCTTTTTTTTAACGTTATATTCCAAAATTCACATAAAAATAGGTTATGTACCCTTATGTAATAGGAATACAGCACACACACACACACACACACAAACACACACAGCAAATGTTTTGTACTAAATTTAAAGTCCTAAAAGGAATACAATATAATATTTTTGTCACCTTAAATTGTTCACTTTATTCAAAACTTATTCATCTTTGTTCGTCAATAAAGTTCTTGCATAAATTGGAAGTGTGGGTCTTATTTCAGCAAATTACCTCTATCCCCAGCCTGTGTTACAACTCACCCTGTGGGGTAGGTTGTAACAACAGAACTCTTTGTATTTGACATTAACTCACATAGTCTATGATTGTGTAGTAATTGTGTGAGTTTTATTTTTAGTAGACAAATGTGGCTACCGTTTATCAAAGTTTGAAAGTTCTAGCACAAACAGCCACAGATGCTCAAACAAAAAGTGTTACTTTCATCCTTACATTCGGTCTCCTCTACTACAAAAAACTATTTGTTTAATTGAACTATTAACTCAAAATCTTATAGATGCTGAAATGTAGACTTTATGATAAATTCCCTTTGTGAGACAGCTGGCTCCATTCTCTCTTACATTATATTTAAACATTTATTTACTCTTTTAAAATGTAATAATAATGAGGAAGAGCACCACAAACAAAAATACAAAGGGTCAAGATTCAGTTATTCAAGGTTCAAGATGAATCAATTATGAATTTCATGAGAATTTACAGAATTTTTGGGCCTTAGACTCATACAGAAAATATATAAAAAAATATATTTTAAAAATGCATTCATATGTCACATTTGTTGTCTATAACACGTGTGAATTTTTGTTTGTTTGTTTGATTTTTGCTGTATGGGGAAAGGCATATTTGTGCATCTGTGTCTGTCCAAATATAACATTTTTCAAAAGTAACCTTCCCCCACTATCTCCTCGCAACAACCTGGTTTCATTGAAATGTCCTTCCCTGTTTCATTTAAATATGCTCACTCTCTCGTCTTTATCTGTAACTCTCATTCTCTCTGTTCTATCAGTGGCTGTGATCGGCCGGGGTTCACTCTGTGTGTGATGGGTTTATTTGCTCTAATGATCAGCTTCTT
>NW_015505911.1:604324-610271 GCF_001515645.1 Sinocyclocheilus grahami | reverse complement strand
TGGAAGCTGAGCTCTTCCTCTTCAGACTAAATCAATAAGCTAAAAGAAATAAATAAATGCTCACTTCTCTGCCTCCACACGGAGCGATATTTATTTTCCCGCTTAAGACGCCTAGCAAACATGAGTCACTCCCCGGCGAACACACTCACACTGGCAAAACACAAAGCAGACTTGTTGTGACCTTAATAACAGGTTTAACAGAAATTCCTTATCATTCTCTGCATTTATGATTGCTGCATGCATGTGGGTGTCTTTGATGGTTTTTATTATAATTTTTTTTGTGCAGAAAGAGTTCTTGGGACCACAAAAGCAATCCTTGCTCTTTTACATGAGCCATTATTGTGTTTTATAGTGTTATAGTGTTTTTTGAAGGTGCACCAGAGGCAGTCCTATAGCACACTTGGTGTCCTATGTGAGATAAAGGTAAAATAAAATAAAATGATAAATTGTAGATAAATTTACATATTTACACATCTGCCCCTAATTTGAAATTATAAACAGTTACATGAGATAAAGACTCCAGTCACATAGTAGCCTAATAAAAGCGATTTTATTATTCATGGGGCTGACATGTTCAGGTCACATGACCAGTCAATACTTCTTTATTTCAGTAAATATATATTATCTCTCTGTTTCTCAACACTTTTGCTCATTGAATAAATAGATTGATTAATGTGAATAGTGTGCTTCTAGTCAATTCAAGATTTATTTTCAGAAGCACATTTAAAAACAAAGGCATCAGTAACTGAAAACTTTTGCATCCTGCTGCATCCACATGACTAGGGGTCAGTAGTCCAAGTTGACTGCTAGGCCTATATCAGTATAAATATTACCCACTCTTAAATAAACCAAACCAAAGTAGATGAACTTTACAATTTCATTTTGTGGAGAAGAGCAGCTTTGACATTTTGTTAATAGGTCTTTTTGTGTTCCACAGGGAAAAAAAAGTTTGGTGTGTGGGTAGATTTTATTGAGTTTTTTTTGTGCTTGAATAAAATAATCAGTTAACACCTTAGGTAGAAAAAAATATACCTTCTGTTTAGTCCATTCTTGGCAGTTTATGCTATTGTGACTGACTCATAGCACCAAGCGGGACTGAGTATTGCTATCCGAAGGGCCTTCTGGCTCTTTTTTATGATGATATCACTCGGCTACATCATCTCTGAGGCGCTGTTTGTGCTAGTGATGAGTGCTATGCAAAGAGTAAGATATCACCTCACGATCATCTGAGACGCTGTTAGCTGCTGAGGCTGTCGTTCAGGTTATCACTCCCACTTACCCTGTAAAAGAGCAAAGTTTTCTTTCTCTCGCTTTCATAAAAAAAACTGTCAGGAATGAATGAGAACTGTCTGTCAAAGGAGGATTTGTGAGTTACAAACATTCAACGTGAACTTGTGTGGAGAATTTTTTATGGTGAAATGGGAAATGGCTAGCTTGCTAAGATGCTAATTTGTTGACTATCTGTTCCTATGCAAGTACTCAAATCTTTTCAAAGGTGTGAAAAAGAATGTGATTGTTTTAGTCAAAGAGCATCGAATGTGGGTCCCAAATGTTGTTTTGAAGCCCAAATTGAGTTGAACTGAAAGACTTCACTTCAGTATTGTGACGTATTTCTGAGTTAAATAGAATACTGAATAGAGGACACTCTTGTTAATGTTTTACCCAAGCTGTTAAACTGAAGTCATCAGAGAAGCAACGTCATTCTAGAGGGACGCAAATCATTGGGCTTTGACTGAAGATTATGCAGACAAACTAATTTTTTTTACTTTAAGCACCCCTGCACTTATCAGAAAGTTGAGGCGAGAAAGGCATTGTGGGAGCTGATCTTTCTGGAACTGTCACCTGTGTGATCTGTTACCGAGGCCACTGTCTTGTTCTTTCAGACCTTTAGCTAAGTTTTAGTCAGACTCTGTATGCAAAGAGCTCAGACAGATTGATGGAAAGAGAGTCACAAGAGAGACAGAGAGGAGTAGAGCTGACTGAAAATCCTCTCACAAGCACCGCACCGGGTCATTAATCATTGTCTGTTAGGCCACAACCTCAAAAAACCTGTATACTTTACATAGAACTAGAAGCTAACAGCATAAGTCTGTCAGGATTCAGAGGGACAACCGTCCTCTGCTGTCCTGTCCTTCTCAAGTTTGTTCTGCAACTAAGAGGATCAGGAAGGACGCAATTTGAATTCTACCAACTTTGCTCAAGTGTACTTCAATCTAGCTTCTATTTTTTTGAGCCAATTTCCTCAACTGCAAATGCCATCTGACTTATCATTCTAGAGCTGCAGGATGACGTCAAGACAATGCTGATTGGCCCCAAGATCCCCAAGATAGTGTAGTTTCACAATCTGCCAGCAGGGGTTAACTGGATCATGCTAACTAGCTAAACTTTGACACTTTTCCTGCTTGCTAGCGAGCATGTTATTGACCAAAGGATGTCATCAGTGTATTTGTTGATTTTTAGGAGCATTTCAATGTATAGATGACCTCAAAGTGTACTTCAAATAGAATAGGTTTATTCGAGAAACTAACAGTCCATGACTGTCAGGATTCAGAAGGACAACCATCCTCTTGTCTTTCTCAAATTTGTCCTTCTAGGGGGTATGAAAATACATAATTTTAATTCTACCATTTTTGCTTTCAAGAGCCCTACAAAAAATACTGTAATTGAAAAAACATTAGCTATAACCTATAAAATATTTTTGCATATTAAATGTTTGAATTATTAGTGTTCCCCAGTAGAATATTATGGATAAATTGTTGCCTGACAGTGGAAATTTCTAATCAGATCCAACAATGCCAAATTTGTGAATGAATCACTCTTTTGATCTAATCATGGTTTGCCAGTAGTTCTGCAATTGTTCACAATTCAGTTTGACAATTTACTGACATAGTTTACAGTGGTTTCTCACATTGAAATAATGGGACACTTGATAAGACAGAAAAAGACAAAAAGAGTGCTAAATAAGGTGGATATTTACCTACAATCCATTGAAAGAACAGCTTGTGAATGACTCTTTACTGCAGGTAAAGTAATGTATATCCATATTTTCATAATGGAGAAAGATATTTTTTGCTTTCAGGATGTTGTAGTTACTGCATCTACATGCAGGGGCTAACTGACGATTCTGACCAGTCTAACTATCCTAGTGAGGATGCATCCTTTCTAGTCCAGACCTTCTGAGGCTTCAACTAGACACTAGAATGAGATGGTTTAGTAAATGTGCATGTTTCCACCCTTGCGATCTCAGCACAAACATACTTTTAAAATACAATTTGAAGAATAATACAAATATTTATATTTACTGACTTTCCATTAATGCCATACATGTAGTGACAGCCAGCTGTGGTCTCCCAGTGGTTTGCATAATGCACAACAAAGCAACAGAAAAAATAATGCCTTCATCTCCAAAATCTTTTTTTCCTCTTTGTCTTGCATAACATAATGAAATTGGACGAGCTCAGTGCTGTTTCATTTTCAGCTAATTATTTTTCATGAATTTGAGTGTGTGCAAAGAATTGTGGGCGATCGAAGGACGCAAAGGATACACACAATGCATCTTTCAAAACAAGGCGAATTAAGCACATGAAATGAAGACTGCCTATTAAGGATGTTTCAAATTGAGACGTCCGTCAGCCAAGATTTGCAGGCTTATTTGGATGCATTCTTCCAGTTGAGAAGCACCTCTTGACTGTGAACTCTGATTTGGTACTTAGTTATTTGCTAATTTGCTATTGCTAATAGCTAACAAATGATATAAAAAAAGAACTTTGTAATTTGAGAGAGCATATCATTGGACAATAATCAAGTGCAGGATGACTCATCAATAGTTTTGTCAACATTTAGGAGCACACTAGCATTTAGATGTCCTCAGATTCTATTAATGAAAATAAAAGCCTATGTCTTTTAGGATTCTTCAGAAGGACAACCATTCTCTGTCCTTCCCAATTTGTCCAAGGTTACCGTATCTATCACTAGCTCAGTGGTGACCCATCTCCTCATCTTGGGTCCCATCTCCAGTGAGATACCCCACCTCTCATCATGGTCTCTTTTGCCCGCTTTTCCTCTCTTTTTAGAGTGATGAATTAATCAGGCCGGAATCATGACCGGACTAAATAGGCAGTGCATGTTAACAAGTTTGCAGTGGCTCAGAACATTTGTTGTAAATTGTACACTTTTTACAGCTCTGAATCGTGAGGGGGCATGTTTTGTTTTGCTCTAGTGGTTCTGTCAGTGCGCAAACATGCAGACAGAGTCACTTTAGACTTTACTGTTGCCAAGTAAAATCTACAAAGCGTGATAACCAAGAGAGCAGCCAATGTCATAAATATTCTTGGGGTGAAGATGCACTCAATTTATTAACTTTTGTACTTTTGGTTATCGCTTCAGATCAGTCATTCTTACTCTTTTTAATGAGCTGCGATACAAGTCTAGATATTGTAGTGACAGTGTCTCCACCAGATGCGACTGTTGTTGTCTACACTGGACACGACAAAGCAACCATTGCGTCCATTTGTCCTTCATGTTTGAAGTAGTGCAGGTTTTTGGAGTACATCAGAAATAGAATGCGACATTAGTTTACTGTAAGGAATTTGTTATGTTGCATCGTGTCACGGCACATCCAGAATAGACACCATCACTGATTATAAAGGGTTCTATTTTCTTTAGTCTCTGCTGTAGACATGGTGACAAACAGCAGTCAGAACACTTGAAAACCACAAAACCAGTGCACTTATCTGTGAAACACTATACAGTGGTGAAGTGTTTACAGTGGTAAAGAACTGGCAACAAACCTTTAGAGGACTGTTGTACTCGCTCTGCCAATTATCAACCATCACTTTGAAAATGTCAGCTTAGGGTGATGATGAGTATTTTTTATATTAAAAATTTTATTATTTGCTATACACTAATTATATCCATAGATGAATTTTGAACAGTCCTCAAATTCATAGATGAGCATCGTCACCCCTGAACGCCTTTTATAACTTTTCACTGAATTCAATCCAACAGAAAATAATTTACAGAAGACATATAGAATAAGTTAATGGCAGAATTATAATTTTTAAAAAAGACCACTTTAAGGCATAGAGGCGTCTCGTAGACGGAGCTCTAGCCTCCAAAATTGTGTTTAAGACTCGCTCTGGGAGGCACAAAGGCTCCCGTTGAGCGGCCAGAGGTGCAGGGCCCATAGGTCGGGCCGAGGATGCCATAATGTCCCGTTCGCTTGAGAGAGGAGATCCCGTCTCAGTGGAACAGGCCAAGGGGCCGCTATCAGTAGCTGAGTCAGCTCTGATAGCCACAGCTGGTTCATCCACAGGGGGGCTACCAGGAGAACCCTGTGTTTTTGTTCCCTCACTCGCCTGATTACCTGTGGGATCAGTCGGAGGGAATGCGTAAAGAAGGAGGTTGGGCCAATCGTGGGCCAACGCGTCCTTGTTCTTTGAGAAATACATTTGGCAGTGAGAGTTGTATTCTGAGTGAAGAGGTCTACCTCGGCCTCGCCGAAGATCTCCCAGATTTTCTGAACTGTTTGCGGATGGAGCTTGAACCTGAGTTGGAGGCGTCTGTCGTGACAACTGTCCTTCTGTGAACCATCCCCATGGCCACGCTCTGTTCCAACGGGAGTTCTTCCAGGGGGTCAGGGCCGATACACAGGCCTGACTCACCCTGATATGCAGGCGTCCGTGACACCACGCATGGAATGGAACCTGTGGTTTCAGAAGAGGCGCTTTGAAGAGAGGCCTCCCTGGCGATTTATGTAGGACACAACCGACATATTGTCCGATCGGATTAGCACATGTGCCCTTTCAGGACCGGCAGGAAGAACTGACAGGCTCGACATACTGCTAACATTTCCAGGCAGTTGATGTGGAAGCCTTTTTCCGCCATCGACCAGTGGCCGAAGGTCGGTATGCCCTCGCACAGCGCCCCCCAACCTGAGTTGGAGGCG
>NW_015505911.1:602951-603685 GCF_001515645.1 Sinocyclocheilus grahami | reverse complement strand
GAGGGCTCTGTGAGATATTAGTTCTGCCTCCGACTGGGCCAGGACGAGCCAGTCGTCGAGATAATTAACAATACGGACTCCCATCTGTCTCAGAGGGGAAAGAGCCGCATCCATGCACTTCGTAAAGGTGCGGGGGGCCAGGGACAGCCCGAAGGGAAGGACCGTATATTGATAAGCCACACTCTCGAAGGCTAATCTCAAGAATGGCCGGTGACGAGGGGCTATCTGGATGTGAAAGTATGCATCCTTCAGGTCCAGGGAAAAGAACCAGTCTCTCGAGCGAATTTGTGCGAGGATCTGTTTCAGTGTAATCATCCTGAACAACCTCCTTATGAGAGCGCGATTCAGGTGTCTGAGATCGAGGATGGGCCGGAGGCCACCATCTCTTTTGGGGACGAGGAAGTAACGGCTGTAAAGACCTTACTCGCTCTGGGCTGGAGGAACCCTTTCCACAGCTCCTTTTGCCAGCAAATTCATCACCTCTGAGCACAGGACATGGGCGTCCTTGCTCTGCACGGAGGTGGAGACCATGCCGCTGAAGCGAGGGGGTCTTCGAGCGAATTGGAGTGAATATCCTCGTTTTATTATGCCCATAACCCATTCCGACACCCCGGGGATGGCCTGCCAGGCCTCGGCCCGCGTGACGAGGGGTTGAATTAACTCGGGTGACTGGCCGCATGGGGTCAGAACACATACGAGTGATGGAAGAGGAAGTTTGCTCTCTTTTTGAAAAT
>NW_015505911.1:598169-602239 GCF_001515645.1 Sinocyclocheilus grahami | reverse complement strand
GGCCGTGGCGAGATCTGACCCCATCCTCTTCCTGTCCTGTGGATCAGGATGACGCCTGAGAAGCTGGGTCCAACGCAATCTTGGGTCGGGGTCCCTGGCACTTAGGAGGAGGGTAGCGTCTGGCCGAGCGAGAGCGTCCCCGCGTCTGCTGCGCTTTAGCGGGCTGAACAGCGGGGGTGGCAGGCGCTGGTTTCACAGGCTGCTGAGTCGGCGCAGATTTTGGGTGAGCTGAGATGGCAGCGGAGCTGGAGCACTTAGGCAGGAAATGTCGCATAGCCTGGGACGATTTCTGTGCCTTCGTGGGAGACAGGAGCATCGAGGAAGGGGATCTTATCCGCGTCCTTCGTCTCCGTCAGCGTCAACCATAAATGGCGCTCGAGCACCACAAGGCTGGCCATCGATCTCCCAATCGCCTGGGCAGTGGTCTTGGTGGCCGCGGCTGCCTGTCCAGCTGAGGTGTAGGCGTGTCCAGCGAGAGCTGAAGTAGTCCTCCACGGCTTAGATGGGTGAGCGGCCTTTGCTCTCCAGCCGATGGCCGTGGGCGGGCAGAGATGCGCGGCCTCTGACTCATCTAGGGGAGGCGGCTTATCGTACCCCTTTTCTTCAGCACCGTTTATGGAGGTGAGGGCGGATGAAGAGGCAGTATGGAGGCGGGCGGAGTATGGAGCGTGCCACGATCTGGTGAGCTCGTCGTGGACCTCCGGGAAGAATGGAGAGGTACGCTGACAAGGGGCGTGTTGGCGCCCCGGCAGGAACCATTCGTCCAGACGGCTGCGAGAGGGCTCCTCTGGAGGGGACCACTCTAAACCCAGCTCTTCGACCGCCTTGGAGAGGATACGAAGAAGTTCGGTATCCGTCCCATCTTTGGTGGCGCTGGGCGATGCTGTCATCAAGCAGCTCGTCTCCACTTCCCCCGAATGAGATCAGGTCGCTCGCATCAGCAGGGGGATGCTGATCAGACCAGGAGAAAAGGATGGGTGAACACTCTCTCTGCGGCGAGAGCGAGGCACGCGGGATCTGGGCCAGCGTGAGCTCACTCGTGGCCGATCGCTCGACCCCTTTGCCCCGCTGTTTTGGTGGCGCTGGGCGCGGATGATGGCGAGGGGGTGGGGTCATTTTCCGAGCCAAACAGCTCCTCTGCACCCAATGCTGCCAGTGGCATGCTGTCATCGAGCAGCTCGTCTCCACTTCCCCCGAATGAGATCAGGTCGCTCGCATCAGCAGAGGGATGCTGATCAGACCAGGAGAAAAGGATGGGTGAACACTCTCTCTGCGGCGAGAGCGAGGCACGCGGGATCTGGGCCAGCGTGAGCTCACTCGTGGCCGATCGCTCGACCCCTTTGCCCCGCTGTTTTTTCTTCACAGGTCCCTGGGAGGAAGAAAACGGGAGGGCGAGGGGGGCGGAGTCGCTCTCTGAAAACTAAAACTCTCGCGATGAGAGCAAATAGCTCCCGTGAGCGCAGCTTCCGCATGGGGTTTCCCCAAGCAGGAAACGCACTCCTTGTGGCCGTCATCGGCATGCAGGGGAGACCGCATATATGAGCCGCAATAATGGCGCGGCATTTGCAAGAACGCCGCTGCTCTTTTAGAAGCTCTTTGAAGTCACCAGATGGCGGCAGGGGAACCAGACCGGAACTACTGCGTCGCTGAAGAAGAGGAGAAGCAGGTCAGCCGAGCTGAGAGGTCCCGATTCCAGCTGCGAAGGCATGTCAACGGCGAGCGGCTTCGGATCAGTTTGAGACGTAGAGTCATTGCTGAAGGAGAAAAAATCTGAGAATCCTGTGGCGAGCGCCCGCTTATATAGCCAGATGCCCCGCCCATTCTGGCGGGCTTTGGCAGGCTTCGTCACCATAGGCTTGTGCAGCTCCGCTGCCGCTCCATTGGTTCATTTTTAAAGCCCTGCACGAACCAATGGCTGTGCAGTTTCACTGCGTGAATGAAATATGCTTCAGTTCAGGAGAAAAAAGGCTTTTTCCCATATGCGTCTTAAGCAAGACGCAGTACGAGTGAAGTATCGAAAGGGAACAAGTACTTTAAAGGAATTCCTTAGCTTATTGCCGTTACTGTGGCAGCCAACAACAGCACAGCAGCACAGCACAACCCTCCGCACATATTTATATTTAGTTATATTGAAAAAGTTTAAATTCTTTTATTTTATTTACCCGGTTTTAGATTTCTATGGAGACCGGCCATAGCTGTCGGGCAAGATGGCGGATAGCAGCGGCAACACATAATATCCACGTTCTGATTGGTCAGATTGCCTGTCAATCAAGCTCTTTGCGAACGGTCAATTGAGTAGGATAAACTTTTTAATCGATAAGAAAAAAAATGCACATAAACTACGATGGAAACACATTTACCGAATACATTCCACCATGCACATCAAAAAAGTCATGTGACTTTGCACGATGGGACGGGATAACTTGACTAACCAGCGGACCGATCTCGTTGCACAGCATCTGAAATGTTGTTTCGGTCATTCTGAAATGCCTGAGCATGTCATCAAAGTATTTCTGTATAAATTCCCAAACAGCACGTATCCACCTCCAAAAGCAATGACAGCATTTATTGTGTTTCGTCTGCTTGCTCTGAGGCGCAAGTAATTTATCATGCATGACAATTATTATATTCAGTGGCTTCTCCTACTTTTCTTAGTGATATTTAGTGCCAGTTTATCAGGAAGCGACGATTTTGTTCTCTTTGACTCGTTGGATGGAAACGGTGCTTTTATTCGCAAATGTTTTATGCGATATTCCAGTTTTGCGCATAAGTTAAATTTGCATCTTTGGATGGAAACATAGCTACTGTCTGCACATTTCATAAATGATTTCTGACACTCTGACTGCATGAGATTCTCCAGTTTTGTTGTTGACCGACTATCCGAAATGTGAGCTGTAAAGGCTCTGCCCTCTTCTGGAAAGGGGGCGGAAGCAGCAGCTCATTTGCATTTAAAGGTACACACACGAAAATAGCGTATTTTTGCTCACACTCAAAGAGGGGCAAATTTGACATGCTATAATAATATGTGGGGTATTTTAAGCTGAAATGTCACAGACACATTCTGGGGACACCAGAGACTTATATTACATATTGTAAAAAGGGCATAATAAGTCCAGTTTAAAACAAAAAAGCATACAATCGAGATGTAAACCATGACAACATTTCTTTTTCCCTCCTCGATAACTTACGTACAGTAATATTGTTCTTACAGAAGAACATACAATTCCTAAAATTTCTGGAATCACAAAATGAATCATGATTTATTTAAAAAGCACCTTTCTCCATTAACAGCCATTGCAAAACACAAGTGTATTCTGACAAAATACATATTTAATTTGACTCCAGTACTATTTTTGTCAGTTATCTTTTTTGGAGGGCTCTTAAAAAATGTAAAATAGACTATTTGACCGAACAACGGAGAGAAAAAGGAAAACAGGGGGAGGCAGATGAGAGAATTGAAATAACAGTACATAGTGCAGGTCAGACATGATGCTGCGTCCCTGTGGAAGTTTCAAGCTTTGGCTGTTTTTATTTTGCTATATGGTTTGATAATTGAATTATTTAGTTTCTGTGTTACAGTTGAGTGACCTAAAGATGTACTAACTGAACTTCTTCTAACATTAAGCGATGTGCACAGTAGCTGTGACCAAATAACACTATTATTAATGACCAGTGGGGCTCTGTGCGTCGTAACCGGTTACCGTGGGACGCGCATTATTAAAAAACACATATAAAATCCATTTGGAATAGCCATGCTAATCTATCATTCATAACTTTAATAAATGTTATGTATCTTTTAAAAGGGGAGAGAGAGAAAATTAAAGTAGTGCATTTGAAAATCTGCCCAGCAACACACAAGGGAGAAACAACGTTGAGTCAATACTGTGACATTTTCCTTGCAAAGGGTAAAGACTGTCAGTAATTGGAGGTGAATTGACTGGGGTCTGACTCTGCAAAAAGGCCTTTACTGGGCGGCCTTTAAGAGTGCACACACACACACACACACACACACACACACACACACACACACACACACACACACACACTCACACTCACACTCACACACTCAC
>NW_015505911.1:535812-598156 GCF_001515645.1 Sinocyclocheilus grahami | reverse complement strand
ACACACACACACACACACACACACACACTCACACTCACACTCACACACACACTCGTTCAAATGCAAGCATGGATTGCACATCCCAATCCATTTGGGTGAAGCTGTAAATTCTCACCCGCAAAATGCCTCTGATCTCAAGCCTCTCCGTGGTTTCCATCTCATTAATGCTCTCTCTGATGGCGAACAAAACAACCTTGTCAAGTTGAGTTCTCGATAGGTGCAGTTCTCTCCAAAGCAAAGTCACAAAGCCAAAGCCCCGCGTGAACTCTCTCAAAGAGCCACAAGCGCATCCATATGGGAGGGGAATCTGTGGCAGGAGCATGCAGGGATCACCTGCCATTCAAACCAAGGGCCAGATGGACCCCTCTGTGTATGATACATTAAAAACCATGACAGTTTCAGATGTACTGTTGATTGTGATACAAAAACACAGATAGATATATTTGATGAAAAAACAGATACAAAGGATTACAAAGGGTGGATTCGATGACCAGCTGTGGTCCCACGTCTCCACGACTGGTATTATACTCTAAGGCCAGAATAAAACAGCTTTACCCAGGATATTAACTCAAACAGGGAGGTCTAATGCCACGGGATCAAGCGTTCCGCGTCATTGACAGGAATGAGGGGAGCCCCACAGGATCATAAACTCTGTCCTGATCTTGTTACGCAGTCAGAGACTACATCTTCTCTCTTACTAAGCCTTTCTGTCTCTGAGTGGGGCAGACTTGCAGAAAAAGCCTGGCTTATCATCTGCTGCTTAGGAAGCTCTTCATCCGAGTTTTTCTGCGCATGATGTTGAGGAGCTAAACAGAAGTCCTTGAAGATGAGAGAGAAAATAAAAAGTGTTTTCAGGCATTGCTTTGACAAGCTATTCATGATTCAGGGCCAGTGACAAATACATACTGTACAAACACATTCAAAACGCATTCAAAATGTAGCAGACATACAGTGTTTTGAATACACTCTGTTTGATATTTTTGTGGGAGCATAGAGAGAGAGAGAGAGAGAGAGAGAAAGAGAAAGAGAAAGAGAAAGAGAAAGAGAGAGAGAGAGAGAGAGAGAGAGAGAGAGAGAGAGAGAGAGATACACAAAATATAGGGGAAAAGGGGGAATAATGTTGAGGAGCTAAACAGAAGTCCTTGAAGATGAGAGAGAAAATAAAAAGTGTTTTCAGGCATTGCTTTGACAAGCTATTCATGATTCAGGGCCAGTGACAAATACATACTGTACAAACACATTCAAAACGCATTCAAAATGTAGCAGACATACTGTTTTGAATACACTCTGTTTGATATTTTTGTGGGAGCATAGAGAGAGAGAGAGAGAGAGAGAGAAAGAGAAAGAGAAAGAGAAAGAGAAAGAGAGAGAGAGAGAGAGAGAGAGAGAGAGAGAGAGAGAGAGAGATTCATTAAACTTAGGGGAAAAAGGGGAATAATATATTATTACTTAGAAAAAAAGATTTTAACAAAACTGCTAGGTTCCGGTTGTTAGAGTAGTTCAGGATTTACAATATAATATAGTGCAACTTACTAAAACATATATTTATGAATATTATAATGCATGAATATTTAGAAAAAAAGATTGTAACAAAACTGATTCACTGCTTGTTAATGTTTAAAATGTTAGATTAGTTCAGGATTTACAATATTATGTAGTGCAACTTACTAAAAACATGTCCAGAGATAATGATATATGTGAAAAAAAGAGAAATAGGTAAAACATGATTTTTGAAAATAATTATTAAAGATGTGCACAGTGCAAACTATTTAAGGTGTTAGGAAATTATTACTTTTTAAATATGAATATTTTCTTATGTCATCAAAATGTAAACCTTTCCCTTATAATCGTATAAAAGTTTTCAAAACTGTATTAAACAAACGTTTATACAAAAACTACATACTTGTAAATACTTGCAATATTTTGTAATCTGTTGAGGTTCCCCTATGTCAATTATCTTAAAGTTTTTTCTTTGAGTGATATGTTTCTTATTTTATAATGAACAGCAGCACTTGCTATGTTTTGTCAACATATCACCCATTATCAATGTAAAATGTGTGAGCAACATGCAGTTGCTATAGTTACCCTGAGGCAAATATGGCTTCTGTTTGCTACTGTTTAATTAGCAACAGGTGAAAACATAGATTTATCACTACTGAAACATTTGAAATATATATATATATATATATATATATATATATATACATATACACACACACACACAAGTGCCCATTTTTATGAAAATAAATAAATAAATAATCATTCTAACTTAGTTCAAGGCTTAATTAGCAAGCAGACCCTCCACAAACACCCCCATAAATCGCACCATTCAAAGCAACCATTTTCCTGTAATTATAGTTCCATTCAGTTTGTAGGATGAAGCAAATTATTAGTAAGATTCCATGTGGTGGTGGAGGTTTTAACAAAGTTAGCACCGCGGATTGGGTGGTTAGCGTTGAAAATGTAGATGGTGCAGCTTTAGCAGGCACTTCACATAGCCTCTCCGTCACCTCTCGTTATTAGCCGCCCACTCTCCGTCTGCGTGACCGGCTAGCGTGGATGCTTGGAGTGGCAGGTGTGGGGGCTGCCACATGATGGCTAATAATGCCGCTCGTTAAAGGGGCTTTATGAAAAACCCAGCTAACTAACACTCGTTCTTATAGCTCTTATCAGAAAAGTGGCCACAATCTTCCCTCACAAGCGTCTTCTCGGCCAAACACCTCGACACGCTCTCCGATATCCCTCTTAACAGTTTTTCAGGTTTGGTGAACCAATTTGATGGCACTGACACCATTTTTGTGTGACTTTGCCCAAGCTCCCTTGAATAGAGTGCTATTGTCTGATAGTTCCACCGTGTGGATGGCGAGAAGGGGATTTGATGGCGGAACAAACTGAATTCTGTTCTGTTTAGCAAGCAGGACAGGTCTTTGACGAGAGGAGAGAGGAGGGAGGGGACTGTCCCGTGGAATGACGATCAGATAGCTTAACACTTTTCTGCTCATCATATAATGCGAGGCTCCACAGAATGGGATGGCGAGGCAGGGGTCTTTGAAAATGGATGACAACACTGGCGGGCTGTTTGAGGCGTACAACAACTAAATCAACCATTAAGTCATCTCACAGTTCAAATCCCCTCAAGCTGCTAATAGCCTCTCCATTTTAAATGGGGGGATTAATTTAGGCTCCGAGGGTTTAATTTTTGTGATATGGATTGAAGCGTTTTGTTTAGGCTCAGGAGTGAGCATTCACATTCGTGGTTGAAGATAATTGTTTAAGAGATTCTATGGCACTTAATCATGAATAAATAAATTGAGACTGCAGGATGTTTTCATCCAGGAAAAATGATATAAAATACCAAATAATTGATTTACATTTGTGCGCCAGAAAATAAACACATTTACTTAAAATTATATTTAAAAAACAATAAGAAACTACAAGGAAACAAAACAAATAAATAAACAAACAAACAAATAAATCAGAACTTTTGCAACCTCATA
Organism: Sinocyclocheilus grahami; assembly: GCF_001515645.1. Classification (NCBI taxonomy): domain Eukaryota; kingdom Metazoa; phylum Chordata; class Actinopteri; order Cypriniformes; family Cyprinidae; genus Sinocyclocheilus; species Sinocyclocheilus grahami. Next base: position 594,659 of record NW_015505911.1, on the reverse strand, counting down.
GCAGGTGAAACAAGAAAAGGCACTGACTTTAATTTTGCCCATTCTTGTGAATTTTGGACACTTTAAAAAAAAACAAAGCAACAACTAATAAAACCTCATTTAATTTACAAACCTCACTTAATTAATCTCTTTATACGTAGTAGCAATGATTCCTTAAAAATATACAATGTTTTTCTTAAATGTAATTGAGATATCTTGTTTGAGGACAGGGGTAAAATAAATAAATAAAACTAACTAACTTACCAGAGCTTTTGTGACGTCATAGCAGGTGAAACAAGGAAAGACGCTGACTTTGATTTTGCCTGTTCTTATGAATATTGGACACTTTTTGAAAAAAAATAAAAATAAAATCTCTCTATACAGCAACGAGTCCTTAAAAATATACAATGTTTCTGTTTTTCTTAAATGTAATTGAGAGATCTTATTACATTATATTACACTAATTAATATTGCAAATAATATATAATAATGTACATACAATTACACTAATTAAAATGGTATATTATATATAATTTATACAATAATAATAATATTATTATTTGTGTAAGGATCATTAGTGATTCATTTCAAAGTGTAAACGCTGCTGTTTTCATAATTAATGTCAGGTAGAGTAAATGTCTCAAGACACAATGAATGGTCAATGAATATATCAAAAAAGACAAGATAACGGCAACCAAACAAATGACAATGTTGGAAAGGATGGTTTGACTATAATGCATAATTAAAAAATAGAGATAAATCTACAGCTAGCTCATAAAAGCTGCTGATTACTGCATAATAAATCATTATAATTAAGCACATGCTTCTCCCTGGACCAAAATTTTTTTTTTATAAAATTAGTCCCAATCAACACTGCAGACACTTGTGGAACATGTTAAACTGAACGAGTGCTCCAAAAATGAACAACAACTGTAACTATCAAGCAAATTATGTCCGATAAGATGGGAAGTTTGCTGGCAAGCGTTTGCTGTGTGACACAGGGCAGGGTTAGCATTAATAATTCAGAGGATGTGCCAGCACAAAAGAAAACACAGACTTTAATGAGTTCATTTCCACAACGTGCACAAACAGATTAATTAGGAAACACTGCCTCCAAAAGACAAACCCAGGACCCATTGGTTAAAGTTTCAGAGATGATATTACTGTGAACTCATTTAATTAATTCTACTGTATATGACGTCAATATAAAAGTGAAGTGACGTGAGGCCAAGTATGGTGACCCATACTCAGAATTAGTGCTCTGCATTTACCCATCCAAAGTGCACACGGACAGCACTCCCCCAACCTACAATCCCTGCCAGTACGAGACTCAAACCCACAACTTTCGGGTTATGAGTCAGACTCTCTAACCATTAGGCCACAACTTCTCAAAAAAACAAAACAACAATATGAACATGAACTCTCAAATCTCATTTGCTTCCATTTTAATGTTTTCTTAAGGAAATTTCCGAGATTCTTGTGACAAAATTGTTGTTTATGAAACATAACAGCTCCAAAAAAACCCCTATGTAACGATTTCTATTAGTATGTTTCTGAAAGTCTAGTAGCTCTTAAAAGCTGAGGCCATTTGAAATCACACGTAGACACACATACTCCTACACTGTCACTTAAGTTTAAAACCACAGTATATTCTTGTAGAGGCACATACATTTACATTAACGCTTTTGGCAGACACATTTATTCAAAGCGACTTGCACTGCATACAAGATGACATTTTATGAGTTCATAACTAGGTATTTAAACAATGAAAATATAATATGGTTCTAGCACTCATACATTGGCATAGAAACTAAAAGTTACATTATTAATGCATTGACAGCATCTACAATGTAAGCATTTTAGACAATAATGTCTAAGAAAGTATTTAGGTTCATAGAATATTAATGGTATTTATAGAATTAAAATAATTTTTTATTTAATCAATGAGAATAATTTATATTTATACAGTACTACAAAGTAACTGAAATTAGTAACTTTGGAATGGCCAGGATTAGGTATAGTGGTGGGTTAGAGGAAAAATGTCTAACAATAATGCTAATAATGATAGTAATAATAATAATTATAACTCTCTCTCTCTCTCTATATATATATATATTCTTATATTTCATTTTATGAATTTTTGTTAATTTTATATCCTACTTAATATCATAATTTCTATTTTTGGCATAAAAGAAAAATCGATAATTTAGACCCATACAATGTATTTTTGGCTATTGCTACAAATATACAAGTGCTATTTATGACTGGTTTTGTAGTACAGGGTCACATATACATGCAGAAATGCAATGGGTTGTTATAGTAACATCATCAGGTTGGCTGAAATGAAATCACTTTGACCGTCTTATGTGCATATAATTGACATCACGTACATGGTTATTTCCAGACTTTTGGTTCTGTCTGTCTCGCTTCAGGAGTGTATTAAACCTTTGACATTGCCTCGTTTTATTTTGCCATCCCATAGCATTTCTTCAAGAACCTGCTGTTGTGTGCCCTGAGGCGTTATTTAAAAGAATATTCAAACATCAGTTTAGCATTTAGCCCAGATAAGAGACAGCAACGATAAGAAGTAGCCTAGCAGGAGGATGCTTCTGTATTCAATGTCATTTTCGCTCTGAAAGATCCCTAAAAGCTTGTTGCAAGACATTGTGTCGGACCTGTCGAAGCTGTGTGTGGGGATGTGGCTTGTCGGGGAAAACTGGAAGTGACAGCTGGGATTTAAGCGGGGTGTCTGGCTGCTAGCTTTCTGTGTCAAACGCGTTAGGTTTGGTCACTCTGGACATCCCGGGGATCCCCCAGCGGGCCCTGCGTGGATGCAGCTGTGGGACCAAGAGTCACTGTGTGATTAATCACCACTCGCTGTAACACAAAGATGCACACACATATAGAGCACTCAACGCCGCTCTCAGCCAAGGGGGCGGCAAAGGGGACATCCCTCGACGAGCGTAAACCCTCGCGCCAGACTCATGTGGATTCCTCGCACATCCGTTCTTACACAATACAATCCAGGAGAGATGTAAGATGGGATCATACAGTCTCACGTGGCTTAGAATTACTGATCAAAACACAATTTCAAGTCTGAAAACGTACTCTGCCGCTTTATCGTGGGAATAGCGCAAACGCAACGGGAGGGACTGTTTTGAGTTGATACAACAGTGATTTCAATTTCACCACGCTCTCATCAGATTCCTTTTATTTATTTTTTTCAAGAGCTCAATTTCCTGGCATGTTATGTGTGGGAGTAGCAAGGCATTGCTAGTCAGACAGGAGGTCTTTTAAAATGAGCCCTGCAAAAATGGAGGCAGTTCAAAAGAGATTGTGGACACTTCCAAGTCTCCTGTCGATTCCAAGTCCTTTAGAGCTTAAGCCTGGCTGCTTAATGAGCTCGCGTTAGCTTAATTAAACCTTGCCCATCAAGATCCTTGTCAGTTTGCTTAGGTTCGTTGGAGGGGACGTCGGCGTAATTGGGAAAATGGCCCCGGGTCCAATGCGGGGAAGTATGTTGTCAACACCGTCACTAGATCCTCGCTGCGAAGCTTTTATGTTTTTCTTTCCCCTGTTTTAGCCTCCCCTTTGAGTACTTGAAATCTAATCGTCATAGCAACACAAACTACCACTTTAACGTCCTTTAGCTGGCAATGCGAGTAGAAAGGTTGCATTTGGAGACAAAACACCCTGCTGCCATGGTGACTGCGCTCACGCTTACAAAGCGGTCATGGCCACGTGCATTCAGACGAGCGTGAAACTCAATGGCTGGAGCTTGAGGGTTATTCAGATCTTAGAATGCTTTCGCAGTGGTCCTGAATTCTCTAGAGAATTAATACGTATGGGTGCATTAAACAACGTGGCTCACGGCTACACAACAAGTAGCCCACTGAGAGGATAACTAGGCCTTTAATTGACAGCTCGGTGTCGCCTCATTACCCCTTTATTGAGTTATGCTAATGAGGTAAAAGAGAACCCGTAGCTCCTTGTGGTAAGTGCAAAGGCAAGGTTAGTCTAAACCTGGGCTGGAATTTGCACACATGTTTTTAATAAAGGGCAAACTTGCTTTGATTGTGAACAACTTAGTATTTTGTACAAAGCAATTAAGTGAATAACTCAATGACTCACTTGCACAGAACAGTGGCACAAAAGTCGCTTGTAGATACTTACTGGCATAAGCTGTCGAAAGGGTCACTGAATAAATCTGAATGATTCAAATTATGGATGCACCGAAAGAAAAAAAGAAATGAGCTGAAAATATATGGTGCGCCACACCACTCGGTAGTGTTCAATGCGCAGGTTTCACTCCCCCTCTAGCCATCGTCACTGTGTGGTGTGATGCTAAGCTCAATATTTTGCTCTATGAACATGCGTTGCGCTCGGGCAACGCTCATGCTTAACAGAAAAGCAAAGTCCGCTCAAATAACGCAGACGGGCAATTTATTTGTAGTATATTTGTTCCTGTTTGCAATAGCGCTACTGTACTGTAACATGACCACACTGGTAAAACGACGCTACCCCCTCGTGATGCTATGCTCTGCTATCATGCTTTGATAATAATAGCTTTGTAGGACTAAACATTATTTGGATAATTAAGGAAAAATTAAAAAATAATTAATTAATATTAGTATATTTTCTGTCCTTTTTTATTGTGTAAAGGTCCTTGCACATGGAGTCTGAAATTTTCGCATGCATTTTTCCGCATTTTTTTTCGCATTCGTCATCCTTTCCTATCAAAATGCTTGTTACAGATGCGAAAATGCAGAAAATCGAAACCGGATCCAAATTCTTTTATGATGGACGAACATTTTTTAGGCAGAGTGCAAACGTGATTCACACAACGTGAGGTCGTATTTATTTTTCAACGTGCGCAAATTTTGGACGAAAATTTCGGACTCAGTGTGCAATGGCCTTTACTTTCAATAAAAGTGTGGTTATTTTATTGGCTTTTTTAAATTCAGTATCTTTATCTTTAAAATTATTGAGTTAAATTAAAAAGTCTTACAAAATTACTTTAAATTATTTAATAAAATAATAAATAATTATTACAAAGCATTTTCGGTTTTCGGGCAAGTGCATCCAGAATTTTTGGTTTCAGTCCACTATTTTCATTTCAGTGCATCCCTAATTCAATGAATCCGAAATTTGTGATAAAAGTAGTGAGTGATCATGTTCTGTATTGTGATATACAATCCGAGCAGTGTTGCTAAGTCTGTGGTTTTCCTGTGGAATTGGGCTATTTTAATACTGCTACCGCGGATTGTTTTTTAGTCCATAGGTTGAAGCGTGACTGGGCTAGTTTTGAGTACCAATTATGCCAGTTGTGTTATGCAGACTTGGCAACCCTGAATCCGAGTAACAGATTATCCAAAAAGGAAGAAAAGAAAAAGTAAGGTGGGGACTTGGTGTTATTCAATTGTGGATGTTTAAATAAATTGAGTCTTTAGCTTAATTTTAAATAAAGGTTGTAATACAAGGCATATCTGCTACAGGATAGCGAATAGGAATATATAATAATATATATTCCTGTATATATATATATATATATAATATAATATGTGACCCTGGACCACAAAACCAGTCACAAGGGAAAATTTCTCAAAATTGAGATTTATACATCATATGAAAGCTGAATAAATAAGATTTCCATTGATGTATGGTTCATTAGGATAGGACAATATTTGGCAGAGATATAATTATTTGAAAATCTGGAATCTGAGGGTGCAAAAAAATCTAACACTGAGAAAATCGCCTTTAAAGTTGTCCAAATGAAGTTCTTAGCAATGCATTTTACTAATCAAAAATTAAGTTTTAATATATTTACAGTAGGAAATTTACAAAATATATTCATGGAACATGATCTTTACTTAATACCCTAACGATTTTTGGCATAAAAGAAAAATCAACAATTTTGACCCATACAATGTATTTTTGGCTATTGCTACAAATATACCCCAGCAACTTAAGACTGGTTTTGTGGTCCAGGGTCACATATATAACAGGAATATAGAACTGAAGTATCTGCAGAACCTGGAGGATTTTTGTAAAGAACAGTGCTCAGTTTAACGGTTCAGGACAAACAAGGGACTCATTAACAACAATCACAAAACAAAAAAACAGCCGTGGATCATCCAGGTAACCACACACAGTATTAAGAACCAAGGGTTCCCAAACTTTTGAATGGGGTTATTTGAATAATTTCAGCTATTTTTGTTTTGTCTTGTGGAGTAAATGTAAACATCTTTTATGTAAAATATCTTACTCAGGACAGTACTTTAAGTTAAGAAAAAAATTACTTAAATGATTTTAGCAAATGGCTGCAATATAACAAAGAGTGAAAAATGTAAGGGGGTCTGAATACTTTCCGTACCCACTGTATATATATATATATATACACATATCATGGTTTTGCTGCACACCCCCACTCAAGGTTTTTTGATTTAAGCTTTGCAGACAGACGAACAATAGCAGCTGGCATGTTACGCAAAGTAGACTCCCTTTACCAAATCTCTGAACCAACAGTAACTGAAGAGAACCAAAGAAACAAATTTGCTTGCCAACACTGAAGCAAACAAACTGAGATTTGCTGTAGAGGGAGCGCTGCGGTTACACTTAGTCGCAATGCAGAATAATTCGTATTTAAGGTGTAAAGGACACTAGAGAACATGGCAGTGTGGATAATGAGCATAGAACATATAAAGAGACATACAGGTTTTCCAGCATCTGAGGTGAAGTGTCGAGGGGTGACACGAGTAGGTGGCGATGACAGAACACTTAACATGTTGATTCAATGTGAATACAGAATGAATAGTTGCAAAGGAGATTGTACATATACTCCACTGTAAACAAGACAGCTGGAAAACATTCTTCCTCTGCACGCAAATTAGCGTTTTGTCCAATTTCCCTTCATTCTGGTCCACTACAGTATTATATATGTTAGAATACGGCAGCTCAAAACACTTGCACAGCTACACATCTGTTCAGTCCAGCAGAGGCTTTCTTGTATTTTTTATGAGATTAGCTTTATGAATTTGAATTGATTTTGAATTAAATTAAATTTGAATTAAAGGAATAGTTCACCCAAAAATGACAATTTGCTTAACATTTACTCACCCTCAGGCCCTCCTTATCAAAGGATAATTTAAGAAATGAATTGATGAAAAATGAAACTAGAATTGCCTGTGACAGACTGTGCTCCGCCTTCGCTCCGCGTCTAAAGAATTTCAGTTTGTTTGAAATATCACAGTTCTGTTCATAACGTATATTAAAAAATAAAATAAATAAAATAACAGGAGAGTTTCAAAGTGCTTATTGGAACACTAGTGTGCGTACTACCACATGACAAACTAATAACATGGTTGTCAGCATTAAAAGGTATAATAGCTGCTTTTTGTAGTGCAAATTTTGTTTGTGATGAAAATAACAGTACGTTTGCCTCAGCTATTTTACCTACGGATCGATGCATTTCTTACAGATTTCTGCTCATTCGAAACCGGATACAGGTGAAGTAGCACTGTAAGATTACATTTGTTTAAATGCATTATTGAGAGAGCGACTGCGTGTGAACAAGTGTTGTAATACTTGTTTAAATCATGCTTTCTGCTGAAAATATTCAGTAGCCTATCTAGAAGGAACAAACAAATCCCTTGAGAACTATAACTTCCCGCTCATGTCCATTGCCGTCATCATAGCTTCACATTCTTTCTGATTTGAGTGATCCTTCTCTACCAAGCTATAGCTAAATGTTTAATATGTGAATTCTTGCTAAATATGCAGTTATATTACAGGCTGTTTGCACGAATTGTACTCGTGATGGAGCGGTGGTGGTGCGCTCTAGGAGTGAGTGAAAACCACGCTCCGACTTTTAAAATATCCGCTCCTTGCTCCATTCAAAATCACACCGCTCCACTCCGTGCTCCGCTCACATACTCTGATTGTGAGTAACTGTTGCTGTCATGACAAATCTATTTCAGAACCAGCCGCTATCAAAATAATCTGGCTGCGGGAGCGGGCCAGATATTCTTGCTGGCGGGCGAGTTTTGGCCCGCGGGCTGCCTGTTGCCGACCACTGCTCTAGTACTTGCTTAGCAACGCGTGAGCAAACAACAGCCTTGCACTAAACACATCTTCTATAGAAAATCACATAGATAAAATGAAAATAGGTTTGCTTTTGATCCTACCTGGTAACAAATACTTCTAGCTCTGATATCTTATTAATTAATCCATTATTCAGGCTAAACTCACTACGGTTCCAATCCCTGCAGAAAATTGTAGTAAAATTTCCAACTTAATCCAAACTAGCAGGTGCACATGCACGAGGGTATTCAACCTAAAACAAATTGCAACAAAAGCACGTCCCAGATCTGATTATCTGGTCCCAGACAGGCCGCCAGATTGACTATAAATACTTTTTCAATCTGGACGATTAGAAGGGGAATCACTCTGAAGAGCCTGAGAGCTTTTGGGCCACTGCAGGTAATCCCTTTTTCCGCTAAAAGCTAAACACCAGGAGGAGAGATCCATATCTATTCCCTAGTGTCTGGAGGGAAGTCTTATCTGTCCAACCTCCAGTGTCACCGAAGAACGACTTGTTGCGTTAAGACCACAAACAAGAAGAGTGGCATATCATCGTCAAAATGAAATTAAAACTTGAGCCATGCACTCTTTTTTCATTTGGTATCCGGACAATCAGAGATCCTTTGTATGCATCTGAAGGAGCTTCCCGTATTGTCAGCGCATCATGTGACCTCATGGAATATGGGATTAAACTGAGAATTATTGGTGACCAATCATGATTTGTTCTCAGATAAGTGAAAGCCCTTGTCACATATGAGCTACATTGATAATGCCATCGGCTAATTTCTCATTATGCGAGCAAAATTACTCAGAATTCAGCTGCCTGTTTTAAATCCGCACACAGGTTTGTCTTCATGCTCGTGACACAAAGGATATGACATGTTTTCAGAAACGGCAGCGTGAAGAAATTGAAGATTACAAGAATAGCCACATAATTTGATGGTCTGGGGCTAACCCTCACCGTGAACTGCATGTCAAGTAGCATCTGCGTAAAAATACCATCCAGGCCCATAAAACTTATGTTCCTCAGCGCTTCCTCGGCTGTCATCTCTAGATAAATGGCCGTAAGCTGATCTCCTTCAAGTCGTTGTTATTATTAATGATATTTTTTGGCAATGTCACTCTCAGTCTCTTCCTTTATGTGGACAAGGAAACGGATGAATTTCATGGCTGCCAACAAACAGGAGTTTTTGAATGTTTTGCTAATCACCTGCGAGCCGTCCAATCAGAATGTAGAAACCTTGTTGACTTTTAACCAGTGAAGCTTGTGACCCAGTCCTCAGCCTTGCTGTCTCTGAAAAAGAAGAAAATGGTTATTTGTTTTTTCTCACATAATGGCACCAAATATTGGATCCAGCAAAAAGGAAATTAAAAAAAGTGTTCAACTTTGTATTTAGATTCTCTCTTTTTGTCAAATAAGCATTGTGGTTCTGTAATCAAACAAATAATCATTGTATCAATTATAAGCTGCTGTTGTTTGTTGCAACTCCTTGAGTTATTCTTAGAACACAGCTTTGGGATGTTGGGAAGATGGAAAAGAGATGAGGAAGGCAGTGAAACCAATTAAAACCAATCATGGCTTATCACTTTGATAAATATGCTTGAATTAATTCCATATTGCTGCACTAATGTGGAACGCGCGTGTCTGCATGCTTGTAATTAAAAGACCTGCTTCGGTGGAAGTCTTTGTTAACCATCATTTGCACTGATGATTAATTATTTTGGTGTAGAAATTATACAGAATAGGCCACTTGGTTATGTAATTGTTCAAAAATTGTTTTATTTCTTTTTATTTGCACTCCACTCACCTTGTGAAAGCAATAAAAAAAAGACTATGTCACAGTAATTCAGTTATATTTAAAAGAGCACTAATTGTAACAATAACTGTGATTGTATTTTTGAACCCAGGTATATATTGAACTAAATCAAACAAGTGTCAAGCTAAGAAAATCTTTTTCATAAAGTCAAGTCAAGTCACCTTTATTTATACAGCGCTTTTAACAATACAGATTGTGTCAAAGCAACTGTACAGCATTAATTAGGAAAATATTGTGTCAATAATGCCAAATGACAATAGTAAACACTCAATTTTCAGTTAAAGGCAGTTCATCATTGAATTCAGTGATGTCATCATCGAGCTCAGTTCAGTTTAAAGAGTGTCTGTGCAATCAAGTCGACGATATCGCTGGAAATTAAGTGTCCCAAACTAAGCAAGCCAGAGGCAACAGCGGCAAGGAACCAAAACTCCATCGGTGACAGAATGGAGAAAAAACCTTGGGAGAAACCAGGCTCAGTCGGGGGGCCAGTTCTCCTCTTTCCAGATGAAACCAGCAGTTCAATTCCAGGCTGCAGCAAAGTCACATTGAGAAGAGGACTCATCTGGTTCCTGTGGACTTGTCCCGGTGGCCGTCTAGGAGACAAGGTCAGTAGCATCTGCGTAAAAATACCATCCAGGCCCATAAAACTTATGTTCCTCAGCGCTTCCTCGGCTGTCATCTCTAGATAAATGGCCGTAAGCTGATCTCCTTCAAGTCGTTGTTATTATTAATGATATTTTTTGGCAATGTCACTCTCAGTCTCTTCCTTTATGTGGACAAGGAAACGGATGAATTTCATGGCTGCCAACAAACAGGAGTTTTTGAATGTTTTGCTAATCACCTGCGAGCCGTCCAGTCAGAATGTAGAAACCTTGTTGACTTTTAACCAGTGAAGCTTGTGACCCAGTCCTCAGCCTTGCTGTCTCTGAAAAAGAAGAAAATGGTTATTTGTTTTTTCTCACATAATGGCACCAAATATTGGATCCAGCAAAAAGGAAATTAAAAAAAGTGTTCAACTTTGTATTTAGATTCTCTCTTTTTGTGGTATTATCAAATTGCCAGAGTTTTGAGAACGCAGTGGAAGTGGAGGACTATAATGCAATAAGAGCTCGTTCAAATACTGAGGTGCTAAACCATTCAGGGCTTTATAAGTAATAAGCAAGATTTTAAAATCTATACAATGTTTAATAGGGAGCCAGTGCAGTGTCGACAGAACCGGGCTAATATGGTCATACTTCCTGGTTCTAGTAAGAACTCTAGCTGCTGCATTTTGGACCAGCTGGAGTTTGTTTATTAAGTGTGCAGAACAACCACCCAATAAAGCGTTACAATAATCTAACCTTGAGGTCATGAACGCATGAATTAACATTTCTGCATTTGATATTGAGAGCATAGGTCGTAATTTAGATATATTTTTGAGATGGAAAAATGCCGTTTTACAAATGCTAGAAACGTGGGGTTTAGAAAGATTGCTATCAAATAGCACACCTAAGTTCCTAACTGATGACGAAGAATTGACAGAGCAGCCATCAAGTGTTAGACAGTGTCCTAGGTTATTACGTGTGGAGTTTTTAGGTCCTATAATTAACACCTCTGTTTTTTCAGAATTTAGCAGTAAGAAATTACTCGTCATCCAGTTTTTAATATCGACTATGCATTCCGTTAGCTTTTCAAATTGGTATGTTTCGCCGGGCCGCAAAGAAATATAGAGCTGAGTATCATCAGCATAACAGTGAATGCTAACACCATGTTTCCTGATGATATCTCCCAAGGGTAACATGTAAAGCGTGAAAAGTAACGGCCCTAGTACTGAGCCTTGAGGTACTCCATACTTTAATTGTGATCGATATGATACCTCTTCATTCACTGCTACGAATTGATGGCGGTCAGATAAGTACAATTTGAACCATGCTAATGCACTTCCATTAATGCCAACAAAGTTGTCTATTCTATTCAAAAGAATGTTGTGGTCAATAGTGTCAAACCAAGGATGTCAAACCAAAATTCAGTGAAGATACGCAATAGCTTTTTACACTACTCAAACGCAGAGATATATATAGTACACCTGTTGATTTTTTTTTGTCAAATTAAATACGATATTCTAATTAATAAAGATAATTAAAAAATAAAAATGTATTATTTTTACATTTTTTATATTTCAAAATAAAATATTTAATGATAAAATTAAATGCAATTATGAGTGATACATACATATTCAGTGACAAAAGCTCCCAAATCAATGTATTACAAAAGATATTGCATTATTGTACGTAAATTAGAGGTGTGCGATATGATGATTTTTGATCGTGGACGATAAAAATGTCTCCACGATCTGCTCTTGAAGAAATATCGTAGTATTGTGCTACAGCGCACATTCTATCAGTTACAGTTCTGGTGCCTCCATCTCAATATACTGTACAACGCCATACATTCACATCAGTGTTAACTCAGCGGTACAGTTACTCTCACGGTACACTGCACTTATTCGCAATCACAAAAGTACATTATTTGCATGTGCTTTAAAACCTTGCTGGTTAAATGTTTTATTCACGTACTCTTCTGTGCGCTTTTTCTGAGCCTACACCTGAAGCGCGCGAACTAAAAAACCTGTCAAACAGCGCCTGATTACTGAACTAGGTTATCTTTTGCGCTAATACTGTCAAAACAAGGTTTACATATAGACTCTGTTGATTATGCCTAAAATGAAAGTAAACAGTTGAGAGAAATACCGATGCGTGTCTGTATATTAGATGCGTGGAGCTCTTAAAGGGACAGTACTAAACATGCTGCCGACTGTCTTTGGGATGGTTCACCCTAAAATTATTTTCTGTTATTATTTACTTACATGTTGACCCAAACCTGTATTAATTTATTTCTTGTGCTGAACACAAAAGATGATATTTTGAAGAATGTGGGTAACCAAACAGTTTCTGGTCCACATGGAATTTGATAGTAGGAAAAAAAAGTCACTGTGGACCAGCAGCTGTTTGGTTCTCCACGTTCTTCAAAATAGTATTTATATTCAGCAGAAGAAACTCATTTAGGTTTAAAACAAATTTTGAGTGAGTAAATGATGGTATAAAAATAAAACACTATGACAGATTTGACAGTATGATGACAGAATTTTTATTTTTGGATGAACTATTCCTTTAATGTTAATAAAACACAGAGAAAAATCACTCACTACTCTTGGCTGAAAGACTTTAATACAGTTGCTTTGATAGGAATCAATCTATATAGTGTTTTATTTTTATTTGTTCATTCAATTTCTTGAATGCTCCTGTTAAATACACCTGAAAACAAAGTACTATTTGTTTTATTTGTATAATGTGTGTATCTTTGTTCTTATTTTTTAATAACAAAGATAAAATAATGACAAAGATTTTTATCTTTGCCCACTTTGGCCTTAATATCCGCCATTCTTTTCTATATTTTGTTACCTTGAAAGGCTTTGTCATTATGATATGGAAATTAGCTGTAATACTCAGACAACCTGCAAAATAGTAAAACCAACATGACATATATATATATATATATATATATCACTGAATGTCATAAGTGTAACATTTTTAAATTGCATGATGGTAATAACAAAGCAACTCCCAAACTAACAAGGAGCCTTTGATTTGAATATACATGCAACAGCTGTGGCAAAAAGCCCCTCAAAAGAACTCAAATCAAAGCTTGTCTCATCAGGACTTGCTTATACTGTTAATCAGGGTCTAATTGCTATTGAAATAATTCTGAATAAAAATTCCCAGGGATAAAAGCGGCAAACTGCTTTACAAAAGCAAAAAGGAGTCTGTATGGTGCATTGACCTATTGGATTTGATAATCTGAACACCGACTTCAGAAGCCAAAGCTTTAAAGCCCTTTAGTCACTATAACGAAACCGAACACCTACGTCGTCTAACAGGACTTAATGATCTTTCAATACCAATGAATTTTTAACTGATTGGTGTATTGTAGAGTACAACTTAACAAGCTAGCAAATGAGCTACCGAGCTCTTCAAATCCACAACAAAAACGCCCGGGGCTCATTCAAGCACCAGAGGCAACTTTATGTCCGCTGACAACTTGATTTAACATCACTGCCTCCGTTTATGTGTTATTTTATTCCAGCAGCATGCAGAGCTGTGGTCATCACGGAGGAACGTATTGCTTTCGAGTTCATAAAGCAATGGAAAAGAGAGTATACATGTTTGACCTCAGTCTGCTCGCTGAGCTCGACCTCCGCCTTTCACTTGAAAGGCTACGGTTTTGTAAAGTGGTGTTCGGGTACGAGAACAAATTACCTCTAAGAGTGGATCTTATCAACTTATCTTCTTTAGTTTATTCATGTGAACTTTTTTTTGCAAACCAAAGCAGATGATTACGGAGACTATAAATGCAGTGGCTTCCTGTCACTGCCAAACTCGGACCGGAGCGTTCCCTCCAGAGGCACCTTTTCTAGGCCCTTAGAGAGGCTGTACTGCACTAGACTGCCAATGGGGGAGAGAAGGAGAAAGTTGGAGGACCTAACAACTCCCAGGTTTTAATTAAGACACATGTCTTTGAGGGCAGCGTTGCAGAAAGTTCACGGCGGCCTACTTCTGGCTGGGTATGGAGAGGCCTTCGGGGGTTTCTCCTCAGTGGAACATTCAATTGATTACAACACCTCACAGCCGGGCTGGCAGAGGAGACCTCCTCCAACACTTTGGTATAGTGCTGAGCAGCCTTGTGATGTTCCCAGCTTATCTTCCACTGACTTTACTGATTTCTCCTGAAGGAAATCACTAAAATGTGTTATATTTGCTCTTTTAATTTTAAGGTTGTCCTGGGATTGATGGAAAAAGTGTTGCTTTTAGAAAGTACTTTGTTAATAAAGATAGGAGAGTTTAGGGGAATGCAGATTATTATAAAACAGATTATTCTGATTCTGGATGCTGTTTGGTCAATACCAAGGTTAATTATTAAGTAATCAATAATATACTGTTATTCTGACAGATTTTTATCCATTGCTAATAGCCATTTCTTTTCAAAAACTCTTCACACAGCAGTCTATGTGGGCTAAACTGTGGATCATTTTCAATTTCTTTTAGTACTATATACGTTTAAAGACTACATTCTCTTCTCACTCAAATACAACCACCACCAAAACTTTATGTATCTACAGGCTAATTTGCATATTTGTGACCCTGGACCACAAAACCAGTCTTAAGTCGCTTGGGTATAGCAAAAAACATTGTATGGGTCAAAATTATTGATTTTTCTTTTATGCCAAAAATCATAAGGGTATCAAGTAAAGATCATGTTCCATTAAGATATTTTGTAAATTTCCTACCGTAAATATATCAAAACGTAATTTTTGATTAGTAATATGCATTGCTAAGAACTTCATTTGGACAACTTTAAAGACGATTTTCTCAATATTTCGATTTTTTTGCACCCTCAGATTCCAGATTTCAAACAGCTGTATCTTGGCCAAATAAAAAAATGTAAAAAAATTGACCCTTATGACTGGTTTTGTGGTCCAGGGTCACATTTACATACTCTTTTAAAAACGGTTAAACTTACACTAAGTTTAAAACCTAACATAAAGCTGAATAAGAATGCAATTTGCTACATTTCTACAGTAATACTATATTGAAATATATTCCACATCTAAAAAATGAAAACACTCAAAACCATTAGATGTAGCTGAACACCTACAGGAGTTAATCTTTCAATATCATTACCATCTGTTAAGAAAGGCAACTTAGGAATAATTGTTCTGTAGTTATAAACATGAATCATGTAACATATACTGCAGTGAATTCTAACAGTAGAGAAATATTTACTAAATATGTAATTTTATAATGCTGTGAGTTTATACAATGAAAAAATGTGTCAGAATTGTGTTTTGACAAGCTAATTTGATGTTGTTGCTAACTTCACTGTTGATTAACTTTATCTAGCAGTTTTACAGATAATTGCATTAATGCTTTTTCTAATTTGGAATATTTACAGAAACAGGCATCAATTATATTAAAACATTTATTCGTTTTAGAAGTGTTGGTTACACTTTATTTGAAGGGGTGTGCATAAGACTGACATGGCACCTTCATAATCATGACATGACACATGTCATGAATATGAAGGTTTTTTATGCATGTTTATGACAACTGTCATTAAGTGTCATTCGCTCAGTTATGTCATTTTTAATGCAAATATGACATTATTTGACCTAACCCTAACCTAACCCTACCCCTACCCTTACCCCTAACCATAGCCCATAACAAAGACATCTCAAACAATGTCATCTTTGCATTAAAAATGACATAACTGAGCGAATGACACTTAATGACAGTTGTCATAAACATGCATAAAAAAACCTTCATATTCATGACATGTGTCATGTCATGATTATGTAGGTGTCATGTCAGTCTTATGCACACCCCTTCAAGTAAAGTGTTACCGAAGTGTTTAACATGATATAACTGCATATGTGTATAAATAACACAATTATGGTTTGAACTTCTTCAATTCAGACAAAAATAAACATGTTTTATGGAAATGGCAAGATGAGCGCACACACAGCTGTTCCAACAGAGAAAAAGTTCAGAACCTTTTTTTTAAATAATTCACTCAGTTTTGTAGTGCTGCTGTATAAATACACCAATTAAAGAAAAGTATAATTTAATTATTATATTTAAAAATTATAAATGCATATAAATATTTAAATAAAAAGCACTATTTGGAACATTTTCCATTGCGGTACAGAGTGGCCATATGGAAATATTTTTTCCCTTATTCTTTTATCAGAGATATTTTGTATTGTAAACATTCCACTGAACATAATGCTCACTAAACATGGTTAACATGGAAAAGAAAGAAAGAAAGAAAGAAAGAAAAAGAAAGAAAGAAAGAAAGATAGAAAGGGGAAAATGTATATTCCCAATGGAATTTAAGCAGGATCAAGTTTGGTAGAAAATTTCCCATAAACTCATCTTTCAGTACAACAAAATTCACCCACCAACAGACACTCTTGTACACTGTAAAAAATAAGTGTAATTTTAACTGTAAAATTTTGTAAAAACACTACGGGAAATTTTTTTTAATAGGTTAACAGTAAATTCCCGTACTATATACAGGGACAAACTGTAAAATATCTAACTGGATATTTCTTGTAATTTTACAGTAAAATGCAGTAAAAATGTACAGTTTTTAGAAGTAAAAATAACAAATCAATGTATACTTTACAGTCAAAAACTGTAAACTGATATTCCCAGAATTCCCTGCATGACTCTCCACATTTGAAAGTATTTTGTTTAAATAATCATGTTTTTTAAATAGTTTTTGTTATTAGTTATGTATATTTGGGCTTTATGTTACATCTTCTGTTGTTTACTGAAAGTTGAATGCATTATTTAAATATCATGTGTGTTACCATGATGGTGATTTGTGTTTGCATGAATGACTCTGTGCACCTTCTATATATTAGTATATACTTCTGCTTGTGGCGAAGCTGCTTGTGATGAGCTTTGATTCTTCATGTGGCTTTCTCTTTTACCACCTGCATTATTATGGTGGTTGTCAGTATGTTGAAGGTACAAAACAGATTTTAATAGCAGTGTGCATTGTTGAATTTACTGGTTTACATTCAAATTTTCTTGTTTGTAAATTACAGTTTTATACTGTACAATGTACAGTTTTTGGCCGTAAATGTGTTTACAGTTTTTCTGTATTTTTTACAAAATTATTCTGGCAACCACAGCTGCCAAAATTATTTTGTAAAAACTACAGATTTTTTTTTACAGTGTATGCCTGATATCCAGTGTAAGGTTGTTATTTTACATTTTTTCTGCTTCATCGCAGCTAAAATATATATATAAAAAAAACCTTCAGTCAGTAATTATACAGGCAAAATGTGACATAAAAAGGCACAAGGAACAAACTCTGAAAAACTTGCCTCCCTTAAATGTCACAAGTTCTTAAGCCAAACACACTCAGAAAGAAAAAACTGAGCAATAAAAGCAACAAAATAGGGTTTACAATTTCCTGTGGTTACTGCTGTGCCTTCAAACAATTGTATAAAAGATGATAAATGTGAGAACAATAAAGAAAGGTGCTATACATATGTCTTTGATATACGTCTGTAGACCTTGCATTTGTTTCAGTGCACTGCCTTGAATCTTGCAGTTTTACATGAAAAAACGCAATGTACACCGTTTGAGAGAAATTTAAACTTAAGTGTAAATCAGCTTCAGCTTCCTAGCCAAAGGGAACACTAATCACCATAATGGTGACATCAAATGAAACATGGTCATTTTTTTATAGTAATTTTGTATCTTATGACAGAAAATGGTCAAGTCTGAACTGATTGTGCATTCATATTGCATATTACACATAGTTTTTAACCAATTACTGTTAAATCAAACCCCGGAAATATTTTACAGTGAGTTTACGACAAAACACCTCACTGCTGCAGAAGCATTTCTGGTAGAGAAGAATTATGTATCACTGCATTACACTGCGCAAAGTCATCATGACATGCAGGGGAGTGGGGAAAAAAGTATCTAAAAAACACTGCTTTTTCTAAGAGTCATCAGCAACCTGTTCTTCACACATACTGCTGTACCTGAGTAAAACATAAAGACTACCATGAATGACATTAAGCATAATAAAACAATAAAAGAGCATCATATACATTAGTGTGTCATAATATACAGCACTCAACTGTAACAGTTTCTGAACCTGTTCTGTTTGAAGACTGAGAGGATTTAGCATCTAAAAAAATGACATTTGAGAGTTGGTTTGAGGTTAGAGACCATTGTAAGGGTGGCGTTAGCATGTATAAGAAGACGTTGATGTGTGTGACAAGCGTCTGTGTCACAGACCCGGCCCACATTTCCTCAGTTAGCAGTAATCTCTCTGTGTCCAACCGCTCTGATGATCTGGGAACTGTGCCACCCTGAGCTGGATTAGTGGAGAGCTAACAGGATCCTCCCGTTTGTCAGGTGGAAATGGCGCGGGGAGGATCGCGGATGGGCATTACATTAATTACAACCTTTAGAAAGTAGGACGGCTCTATATTTCATGCACCGTTTCCTGGGATTGAGATGTTACCTGAGTAAAACATAAAGACTACCATGAATGACATTAAGCATAATAAAACAATAAAAGTGCATCATATACATTAGTGTGTCATAATATACAGCACTCAACTGTAACAGTTTCTGAACCTGTTCTGTTTGAAGACTGAGAGGATTTAGCATCTAAAAAAATGACATTTGAGAGTTGGTTTGAGGTTAGAGACCATTGTAAGGGTGGCGTTAGCATGTATAAGAAGACGTTGATGTGTGTGACAAGCGTCTGTGTCACAGACCCGGCCCACATTTCCTCAGTTAGCAGTAATCTCTCTGTGTCCAACCGCTCTGATGATCTGGGAACTGTGCCACCCTGAGCTGGATTAGTGGAGAGCTAACAGGATCCTCCCGTTTGTCAGGTGGAAATGGCGCGGGGAGGATCGCGGATGGGCATTACATTAATTACAACCTTTAGAAAGTAGGACGGCTCTATATTTCATGCACCACTTCCTGGGATTGAGATGTGTGTGTGTGTGTGTGTGTGTTTGTTTTACACCTCTTACTCTCTTTCCGTTCTCTCTCTTGCTTATTTTCTCTTGGGTTCTCTCACTTTCTCATTTTATTTATTTTTATTTTTTTATCATGAGGTCACAGAGGATAGGCTGACAGAGATGGTGGGTGCGCTGAGATCACATTACCTTCTTTACACACTTGCAGTGGAAAGGGTAAAAGAAAAATCCCTTTATACCACAATAGGAATCCTGCTCAAGCCATGTCATGGTTGGGATAAAGACTAATCATTTGCCTGACCCTTATTCCAAGGGTTTCTAAAAGAAAATTAGATCTTTTTTTTTTGGCTTTTGCTCAGAACACACACACACACACACACACACACACACACACACACACACACACACACACACACACACACACACAAACACACAAACAAATAAAAACTCTGACAAAAAGCAGTGGTACAAATACAGCACACACAGCCCATAACAGTAATTGTATCAGGAAAGTAACAAATTGTAAATTTATAGATATTTAAAATATGTACAAATTTGAGTGCTTTGTACTCATGTATGAACAGGCATATGTACGCATTTTAATTAAGATTATAATATCAAAAGTAAGTATTAATTTAATATAATAAAAGCCACCATGTAATCAAAATAGACAATTCTTATATTTTATGGAATATTGCAGTGTTTAGCAAAAATTATTTACCTGTGCCCAATAATAATAATAATTATTATTATTATAATGCATCTCTTGCATCTTTTCTCTGACTGAGGGTAACTAACTAACTAACTAACTAACTTACTAAATTGGACTTGAAAACCATTACTTTAACAGAATATATATATATATATATATATATTAATTAATAAACTTATTTCAGCTAAGGCAACATTTTTCATTTTTATCTAGTTTATCTTAAAGTACTAAAATAACAAAAACTGAAATAAAAAATACTCAAAATGACTAAATGTCTAACTCTAATCAATTCCCAGTGGACAAAAAGTCCTGCCCTACATTTTTTCTCGTTTAAGTAGCCATTTCTCTCGGATATATGCTCGCAACTTCTGTTTAATGCACACTTTAATATTTTTTTAAAATATATTTTTAAAAATATATTTTTTATTACAATATGGAAATGTATGTTGATTGTACAGATGCCTCATTTGCATATTTTTTGGGGGGTTAATCAGGTGATAAAACTACACTATCAGTGGCTGCAGTTCATTCTTAGTGAATTCTCCGCAGAATGAATGTGACGTACTCTACACTTTTCCGTAGCTTCAATGATTTCATCTCCTGGGTTTATGACTCTGAGGTGGAATGAAATGCAATACTGCTGTTTCTGTCCAAGTAAGATTTTTCATTAAACGTACAGAGGAACAGAACTATATCTGCACATAAAGCCCCTTCACCTCTGAGAGCAAAGAAAAGGCAACAACCTCTGTGAGGTTAACGCATCCTGACAGTGGCCTCCTCTGGGCCCGAGTCTTTCGGCCAGCTCTCTCTTTGTATCTGCTCGGCAAGGGGAGACGTCTAGTAGAGATGAAAGTCTGAGCATGGAAGTGGAGCTTCCAGTGGATTAGTCCATCACTAACCTGGACTGAAATATTTTAACTGATAACAGATCAGGCCATGCTATGAATGACAATCAGAAGAATATAAAAATATACAACACATTTTATACAACACTTAATAAAGTGAGTTGCAAGTTATTTGCACATCTCCAAGCAACACACAGTGCTGTTTTGTTACTGAATGATTCTTTTAAATGAATCATTTGAGTGATTCAGTGACCTACCCATTCATTACTGAATGAATAAGTTGTTTGGAACAAATTGGTTGAATGAATGATTCAATTACTCACTCATTAAGAGAGCGATTTGCCACCATCTCTTGCCAGTTTTAATTCAGTATTAAAAATGTTGGATTAATTTCAGAATTTTTAGTACTTCAAATTAAGGAAATTCAAATTTTCCATTGCATATTTCTATATTTAAAATATTATGTTTAAACCATTAATCTCACAACATTACTTATACAACTTATACAATGTTAATTAAATAGAAATTACACACACACACACACATATAATTTCTATTGAATTAACATTGTTTTAATTAATTACACAACACAGAAATGTATGTTTCATATATAAAATGTACATTATATTTATTCATTTAAATTTGAGTAGATTTAATTAAATGTTAATAAACGTTGTCATAAAAGTCTATACAAATTTTTGTAGTGCGACAATTAGAGAATTAGATGTAAATATATACTCCAGAGGGCAGTACTGAGTTTTTGAATGAATGAAAACATCATAGCTGTTTTCCATCTATTGCCAAATGAAGCTAGAAGCCAAACATTCAGCTGATACACAACCACAAGAGGAAACAGCATATTTTGAAAGACTAACATATAAGCAAAAATGCAGGAAACTGTATAATCTCATTACCATCTCTGTGCATGTTTCATGAGCAGGCCTAAATTATGGATGTCATTACTTTTGTCATTACATTCCAACCGGCATCATCTCAGTTTGTTTCTGATGTAGCCAACATCTGCCACTAGAGTCTTTCCCTCAACTGGTTTGTGAAGTCAAGATGAAAAAGGAGCCTCTAAAAAGCTCTGAGCTTTAACAAGTGTTGGCCCTGGCATGTCCCACTGAAAAACTGCCTTTACATGAATCACTGTACTTCGTGTTATTGAGGGTAATGCCAATTGGGCTAATACGGTGTTTGATGAGAGGGTGAGCTTACTGCAGCAGAGCTAGGCCTTTCAAAGGATTTCTGGGAGCTTGGACAGAAAGAAGGGAACGTCTGGGATGGGATGCGTGCTGGGTAGGAGGCTATAGCTGAGCTATGAATTTGGGGTGCCTGAAAATAATTTATTGGAAAACGTACCTATGTGCTATTTTATGCCAGAGTGGAGGTGGATTTAGATTTATTTTGAAGACACATTCTTGTCAAATGTAGGTGTAGTGTGCGTAGTATTACTTGTAGATGTGTTTCTATGGTAGCGCAGGTTGATTGAATTAAAAATTAGCATATTTACACTCCTTTTTTCTTTTTGTTATATGAAGGTCACATTTCAACTTTTTACAAAACTTTTTTTTTCCTCAGATGCCTTTAGGTTTTTACTCTCATCCCAGACCCAGTCTTTCGATGTTAAAATATATAAATCCACCATAAAAAAAATAATATGAATAAATACATGTTTTTTTTAAACATGCATTTTAATAATCTGAACATAGAATCATATAAATATGAGCCAGTTCAATATAAATCTTTTCCATGCAATATATATAAATTTAAATCTTAACAAAACACATTTCATTTGTCATTTACATTTCTGTATTTGGCAGACACTTTTATCCAAAGTGAATTACACTGTAGTTGAGATATACTTTTATCCTCAATTCATACATTCCCCTGGAATCAAAACTATGACCTTGGCTTTGCTAGAGCCATTCTTTACAGTTTGAATTACATATTAGAGGAGTTCAAGGTATGGCATACAGTACTATACACGTGTAAATAAATAAATAATACATTTAAAGCTATATAGTTATATTTATTTATAATAATTATGGTTTAAAGTTAAAACATCTTGATGAATTTATTACAAACATGCAGCTTTTCACTTCACAAGACGTTAATTGTGACTAGAGTGGTGTGGATTATTTGTGGATTATTGTGATTAGTGGGGCTCTCATTCTGACGGCACCTATTCACTGCAGAGGATCCAGTTAATTAAAAAATTGGTTTCTACACCATTTTCTTTCAGTAAAAGGTATTAAGATTTCAGAAAACTGTATTTTTTGACAATTCTTACTATATTTCAAAGGTCATTCAAGTTCTGGGGGACACAGTTGGAGATATTCCTGGATCTAGAGTGCCAACAAGTCCGAAACAGGTCAATAAGGCCAACCGAATTCTGCAGGAACAGCAACCTGAATCACTCACTAAGCACACACTACAGTCATGCAGCGTTCAGCGAGGTTATAGTGTACTGTGTGTTGTTAGCGGGGCTGGAGCTCTCTACTCGTTTGTTTGGGCTCATTAGGTCAGTAATGAAGTATAGCCGAAGGGGAGCTTCATGAGTAACAGCCCATATTTGTACTAAAGCGACAGCCTGCATCGGCTTTCCCTTAATTCTGGACCAAATGCACATTTTGCTGAGACATATGGAAAACTTTCTAAAGTGTGCATTCACTGAACCTAATGTGTGTTGTCATTTCAGTTAAGCTTATTATCTGCGTTCTTCCACTACCCCATACTGAAGCAAAACACAAGCAGACATCTGCTGAGCTAGATTGCGGGCAATGTTTTGATATTTTCAGCGTGATATTTAGCGACAGTAAGTGTGTTTTTGAGATGGATTCGATTGACCTTACACTGACATGCTTTTCTGAGAGCCTTAATCTTCTGGACAGGAATTGCCGCCTGACAGAAACTACTAGGGTCACATCTGGAGTGCTACAGATTGTTTAATCCCTAACAAGTGTCCACTGTGAGAGAGATCCATATACTCCTCTCTTGTAGCATTGACATTTGATGAAAATAAAGGACCCATGTGGGGTCAGATCATTAAGGTAGTCTCAACACTATAATAGTTATAAAAAGACCTTGGGGGGGTTGAATTGAATGAATTGTGGCTGTTGAAAACAGTGCTCATTTGCTACGTTGCCTTTGTTGTTTTAACAACAAAATATACAATTGCAAAACTTGCATTTCTGAGTTCTGTATTGTGGATCTGACATGCCTTCCTGTAGCTTATACAGTGGCTCATGGGTTCGATTCCTAGGGAAAGCAAGAACTGTTACCTTGAATCCAATGTAAGCTGCTTTGGACAAAAGCGTCAGCAAAAATGCATAAAAATAAAATGCATTTTGTTCCAAAACCATCAATTATTGTCCCTAATAATGTTTTATAAATAGTTAGTGTACCTGGAAACATAAGTGTCATGAAATAGTTACAATCAGATTAAGAACATAGTCATATTCAAGCATTTACATGCGTCTTTTTTTTTCTCCCCAAATCTACATCACCTCTTTTAATCCAATCCAAATTTCATTTGTTTACATGAAGGTTTGTCAGTCTGATTCTATTAATCAATTCTGTTACTATTGTATTATTTGGATGCATATAAACTTAGCTAATGAACACCAAAGCTATTTGGTTCTTCAAAAATGTCTCTTTTGTATTTTGCAAAAGTAACAACATGAGGGTGAGTAAATGATAACCAAATTATTCCTTTCAAA
The DNA here is from genome assembly GCF_001515645.1 of Sinocyclocheilus grahami. Classification (NCBI taxonomy): domain Eukaryota; kingdom Metazoa; phylum Chordata; class Actinopteri; order Cypriniformes; family Cyprinidae; genus Sinocyclocheilus; species Sinocyclocheilus grahami. Next base: position 569,949 of record NW_015505911.1, on the reverse strand, counting down.
TGAAACGTTACATGTGATGTGAGATAAGTAAGAATATTTGCATTTTGCAATGCATTTCATTGCCAGTCAGGATCAAAATTGGACAATCAAGTGTGAAGATTTTATTAAATTGTGTATTTAGGTACATAAAATGCTAGCGTGAAATTAGCCTTAGCAAGGCAAAATACTGTAAATACAAAATAAAATGTAACTTCCACATTTTATTGTTTGATCATCATTTTATAAAATATTGCCATCATTATTAAAAGAAAACTTTGGTAACACTTTATTTTGATATAGTCCACTTTAGACATTCTACTAACTACAATGACATTTTGCATCTACATATCAACTAGCAGTCAGTTGAGTATTAGTAGACTGTCTGATTAATATTTGCTAACACTTTAGTTTCATGGTTCCTCAACATAAGTAACTTTGCAAGGACATATCAACTTATTCTAATCCGAACATAACAGTCTACCAATACTTTAATGTGAGTTAGTTGACATATAGTGGCAAAGTTATAGTTAGTAGAATGTCTGAAGTGACTATCAAATGAATGATAATGTTTTTATGGTTTACCACCTGCTTCAATAGCTCAACGTTGACTCCTCCAGGCAAACAGAGCTGAGTTTTGTTAATAAAGCACAATCTATAATGGTCCTAATTTGCATAGCAAAAAGTCATGTTTGCATTGAAAATATCCCCATTAAGTACAATAAATAGCGCAGCACTATTTTGGCGGTAACAGTAGCTGGTTACGGTACTGTAAGGGTTATAAGTACGGGTAAAACGCAAGCGTTTTCTCAACTGTTTAGTTAATTCACCCACACTGGTCCTCAACTTCAAGACAGTGTTTGACCTATTGTCTTACGTGCACTCTAAACAGAAGGCCACTCGGTGTACAATTACAGCAGTTTGCCAAAAGAGCCAACTGTATGATGTATTTTTCATCTCAAAACAACATCTCCCAAAGAAGAAGTGGCTGTCAAGCAATTTGAGAAAAATGCAATTTCAAGAGACCAATTTTGAGCAAAAAGGAAGCTGGTTTTAGGCTAATCATTCTCCAGAACGCTCTCTTTTTCTCTGTCTATCGGTCTCTCTCTGTCACTCTCTTGTGCTCTTTCGCCCCTCGTCTCAGTCCATTCCGCCTTTCCTTTTTCGGAGGCTAAAGCGTTCCATCACCGGATAACAGTAAAACCACTTTCTGCAGAGGAAAAGGCCAAGGCTATACTTTTGTGAAGGTCAGCTGTCATGTTGGCATGTCTGAGGGAAAGGACTAACCTGATTGAAAAAACCCTGCAGCCCGAGGGGCGAAGCCGCTTCCTGGGCGAAGGTGCGGTGGGTGTCCTTAGGCAAGGTGAGGGGTTACAGGGGCTATTAGATTGAATTGTTACCCATGAGAAGAATGTCAAAGAAGTAAACAACAGAGGAGGCAGACTGCACCGTAAGCAGATGTTATTCGCTTTGGGTTTATCTTGCCTTCTACCTGACAAACAACATAATCTGACTCCGGAATTCCCCGGAATTGATATATTTGTCAACCAAATCCTTCAACGCAAAAGATGGATGACTTTGAGCCGAGGCTTGAGACTCAAGAGATAAAATCCCATCTGTAGCATATGCTAAAAGATAATAAACTCCCTTCATGAAGACTCTGTCAAGAATATGAATGCAGTATAATAGTGATTTTCTTAAACAAGCAATCGATTGTGTAGTTTAATTAATGTGAGTGATGAGCTTTGACCATGGCCTGAATCCGTGCCAATAAGAGAAGCTAAATCATAATCGTGTCAGAGTGTGGCACAGAAACCATTACAGAAAATCAATTTCTCTCTCTCTCTCTCTCGCCCCTTTCTCTATATCCCTTTTTTCTTGTTTGGAGCGATCCCCACCGCTCTCCCAGGTATCTCCTTTGAAGCATTTATTTATTGATTGCCTAAACCCCTCTACTTTGTTGTGCTTTTACTCTCTGCGCTCATCCTCTTTCGCTTTTTGTCGGGGATGGTTTTTCCAAATTTCCCAGTGGGCACTGTAAAGACGCTTAAGAATTTTTCTGAACATAAGGCGGTTCAGTCGTGAGCGGACTTCTGTTCCTTTTTGAAACTTGGAAGATTTTGAACTTTTTTTGATAAAAGATTTGCCAGCACAACAGGCTTCAGTGAAAACACTTGTCTTTAAAGTAAGGAGAGGCTTGGGTTATGAAAGGTAACAGTTTGACAGAAAATCTTATATCGTATTACAGACAGCACATTTAAATTTGAATGTTTTCATTTTCCTATTTCTCTCTGGAATAAAAAAAGAATGTGCAGTTTCAGAGGAGTTACCGATTTACACTAAATACAAATCCAGAGTTCTGTCATGTAACTCTAGATTGTTCAGTCCAATAGGTTCTAGCTCAATCTAACGTAATGACATCATTATTTATCTGGCACAGCTGATTGGTTCCTTTTCGTATCAGCAGCCAATGAGTTTGCTGCTCAGCATTCAAATACTTGGTTAGTGCTTATTGTAGCAGTTGCAGCGCGCTTCAGAAACCCTCCACCTTCCCCAGCTCCACCTGTATAGATCTGCTACGGGGTGATTCATGAATGCTATATATGGGGATTATTTCATATGTTATATGTGCAGCAGCAGTATTTCTTACATGCTCAACGCAGCATGTCTGTGGATGTATTGGCAGTAGCAAGTCTACTACATTAAATTACCATGTTAAACTCTAAACTCTTCCCAGACAGAAATATGCTTCGGCATATTGCTAGTTACACAACATTATTATAATTGAGAAAAACATAAATACAAATGAAAATGTTTTTTGTGACTAAAATAAAAATAAATCTAACACAACTGGGAAAAAAGGAGCAATGTACAGTATCTTGCTCACTGGAAAAATTTACATTATTTCGCAAAACATTTTCTTGCATCATTACTCTTAGTTACTTATTGCACATCGCTGTTGATTTCCTTAAGATCAGCCTGTAGTTTCCAGTTCTATTGAACTCATGGCGTTGTTCAACGGAGCTTGCGCATTATTGGCTGGCACATCTTAAAACATCTATTGGTTAAACTAAAAATTATCAATCACAATGTAGTTTTCCATTTCACCATCATTCCCCTGCTCTTAATCTTATTTCAGCTTTATGGTTACATTTAATGACAGTAAAAATCTAATTATTATAGATCCCGTTGGTCAGGATGAACCTTTGGCTTTAATTTTTAACCTCACTGTCCTTGCCTTGTACCAGTGAACACTCTCTTTTTTGGAACTGCAATTTTTTTTTTACAGCCACAGATTTTTTGGAAACCTTTCAAATTGCTCTCTCAAAGTAATTGACTCCCAGGCTAGTGAAGTTATATTCACAGGCTCTTACCTTACAAAATAGCAAGGTTGTCATTAGTGGTTTCTTTGTTTAAAAACTTTTAATATTACTGGGCCACCAAGACCAGTGCGATAGAACTGCACTGACATTTGCATTATAGATAGTGATCTTGCTGGCACAAGTAAGCTGAGAAGACAGCCAGATATGGCCTCGTTGTTCCGGAATCCTGCTAGATTTCCCCCCAGAATGCTTCTCAACATCAGTGTCAGCTCAGCCGTTTCACTGATACTTGTAATGCTACCCAGGACTTTCTGAAGTTTAGAACAGCTTTGATACTGACTCCACTGAGCAAATACAGATCATCAAATTTAAAAGTACAACCAAGAACTTAGACAAATTTTGAGCCTGACATACATTTTTCACCCAAAAATCTATATTTTGTCATCATTGATTCACCTTCATGTCATTCCAAACTCGTATGACTGACTTTCTTCTGTGAAACAAAAAAAGGAGATGTTTGAATGAATGCCAAAGCTGCTCTTTTCCATATAACAATGGTCTATGGTGATTTATGCTGCCAAGCTCCACGAATGTCATCAAAACACAATAAAAGTATTATAAATGTAGCATGTTGACACCAGTTGACACATTTTATGACATTTATAGTCCCTTATTGTCATTTTTGGACAGTATAATTTATAAAGATTTAACAATCTACTAATGTCACGATTAGGTTCAATATGCAAAACTAATCTTACAATACTATACTCTTACACTACCAAAATAGAGTTAAATGGTACTTTAAAAAATATATAATAAACAGTTCACTACAAGTACTGTAGTCACTTTTAGGCTTTTGACCTTCTAGTTTAGGGTGACCATATGTGCCATTTTCCCAGTCCTGGCCAGGATTTCTATATTGCCTAAAATATCTAGGGTTTGGCGTGTGCAGACTGATCGGTGTATGACATCAAAATACCTCGAAGAGCACCCTATTCTAGTTATACCATGTTTGATGCTAAACTTAAACTTTAATTTTGGGTAAACTATACACAGAACATTTTGTTTCATCTTTGTATTGCGATATATTGTGACACAATATATTGTTAGACCCCTAATATGTCATCATTCACACTTATTGTGCGGAAAAGAGCAGCTTGGACATTTTACCAAACATCTAATTTTGTGTTTCATAGAAAAAAAGTTGATGATATCAAAATTTTTTGGGTGAATTGTTCATGGTCTGTACCATCCACTAAGTTTAATTGCTTGGTTCAAGATTAAAACCTTTTTGTCTGGTTTAATGGCTGCTTAGTGTCAATTTTTTTTTTTTTTTTACAATGTCATGCAAAACAGCATCAGCATGTAAAACTCAGATTACCTTGAATTCAAGGCAGCTTGGCAACAGTGGGAAATGTTGGTCTTTTGTGGCATTCATTAATCATAGTATGAGTTCCCATAGTATATACATTCAATTAATTACGCCTCCAAAGAGGAATGTAAGGGCACTCTAATTAAAAAAATGAGGTCTGGGTTGTGGGGTCTAATATTAAATCAATAGAAATACAAGAAGTGTACACTGTAACCAGGCTACCATCGAGTTATTGCAAAAGCACTGATCTCCTGCAGGGTGACTATCTATTCCTGTGCCATGGGAAAAACAATGTGTCCAAGAGGCTGTTTATTTTTACTACATGGTTCGGAGGCACAATGTGATGTGACTGTTTGGGGAATGTGTCGAAATCTGTTTGGAGACAAACGGCGATTGACCCAAACTAAATTTCATCCAAAAGCGAAGACTTTTAATGCTCATTTGGATGTTTCTAATGTTTATGCAAATAATGCTTGCACAGTGACACGGTCGGGATGTTTCCCCTCATGCCGAAATGAAGTGTGAGCATCGCTGGTTATGCAATTCTGTAAATAACACAGCAGAATATATGCAGAGACAAATGGGTTCATTTACAGGTCAAAAGAAAGCATTTTATCGAGATGTTTGTACCTGCATCATGTCGAGACTAAAACTGTAAAATAAGACATTTTTCTTTTCAATGCACTAATTTAAAAAGCCAAAATTATGTGGGCATATGTGCTTGGCATAATATAAATATAAAACGTAATATAATATAAATAAAAAAAAAGATTACTGGAGTGTGTTTTACAAGAAACTACAATTTCCATCTTCCTGCATTATGTTTAAATCAATGTGTTGCCATTTCTTTGTAATTATTTGTGAAATTTACTATATATATATATATATATATATATATATATATATATATATATATATCACACACATTGTAATTCTCTGAGTCTTAGTGTAGTTGACAGGACAAGGAGAGATGTTAGGCAACAGGAGAGAGAAAGAGAGGCAGAGAAAGAGGCATTTGTTCTTCACGCCCTCCCAGAGGGTAACAACAGACATCTTAATGCCGGTATGATGAAATGGGGGTACAACTGTCCCTACTCCCTTTTGCTTTGTGGATCTCATACAGTGGAAGCATCTTTCCATCCACACAAAACTCTTTTATGGTAGGCCTACTGTATCTTGTTTCGAGATTACACATTACATCTCATTGTTCTGTATACCACCCAATTGTTGGATAAATCTGTGTGAGGAATACATGCTTATGAGGAAATTTCAACAAGCCTAGTAGATTAAGTCAAATGTACTACAAGTATAACAGTATATAAATCCCCTCTGGTAGGATTGGGATTAAACCTTCAGAAGAGCAACAGTAATTTTGTGCTTATTACATAAGAAACTGGCTTGCATGTTAAACAAGCTCAAGCTATGCAAACTGCCAATCACCAAATCCTCTTCATTAATCAGAATGGCAATTAAAAAGTGTTTTAAACATCCACCAGATGATTTTGTTTTTCAATGAACTAGACACACTTCCTCTTTCTAGGAAAAAAAAAACTAAAAACAAAACACACGCTTTAGCGTAACCGTAGTATTTTTGCCTGTCGAGCAGAAGCAAAGCATTTCGACGTCTGTTTTAAGGTTCCGAGTGGCAATGAAAACCTTTCAGATGTTCCCTCTTGTCTTGTCTTTTTTGGTCGAATCGCTTTTTGGTTTATTTATTTTCTATTATCGTCATAACAACTTTTTTTTTGACATTAGAAACCGCAAACATTTCGCACTCGTGAAATGCTGAACTCCAAGTTCGCGCTCACAGCTTCCGTCTTCCCATATATGGACTTCCCACTTTGAACGCACACAATTATTGATAGGTAGAGAGCGCATGAAAAGTCTTACTGCAGCCACTTTTTATTTTACCGTTTACAGAAATGAAGACTCACAGAAAACTCTGGACAGGTATCTTGCCTACCATTCCATAATAAAATCACTCACAAATAATTTAATATCACTGTAAAATAAGTAAATTGATAAAGTAAATTATATATTTATAATGTTTTCCATTAAAAAAAAAGTCTGTTTTAAAGTTCCGAGTGGCAATGAAAACCTTTCAGATGTTCCCTCTTGTCTTGTCTTTTTTGGTCGAATCGCTTTTTGGTTTATTTATTTTCTATTATCTTCATAACAACTTTTTTTTGACATTAGAAACCGCAAACATTTCGCACTCGTGAAATGCCGAACTCCAAGTTCACGCTCACAGCTTCCGTCTTCCCATATATGGACTTCCCACTTTGAACGCACACAATTATTGATAGGTAGAGAGCGCATAAAAAGTCTTACTGCAGCCACTTTGTATTTTACCGTTTACAGAAATGAAGACTCACAGAAAACTCTGGACAGGTATCTTGCCTACCATTCCATAATAAAATCACTCACAAATAATTTAATATCACTGTAAAATAAGTAAATTGATAAAGTAAATTATATATTTATAATGTTTTCCATTAAAAAAAAAAAATTTTTTTTTAAACAAATATATTTTTCTTGATAACTTATACATGTTTTACTTAACCCTTTGGAAGTTTATTTATTTATTTAATAATATAATATAATATATGTATTCAAACTGGGTTAAATTAATCTGAATGCTTTTTCATTTCCTTTTTTTTTTGCGTTTTCTTTCTGTGAAGCTATTAACCTTTGCTGCTGGTGGTAATTTTAGAATATCTGAATGATATGAATATGATGTATGAAATATGAATATGAAGAGGCATTTCTGATTTTTATCACATAGGCTTTTAATGTGTTTGTCCATTAAATATATTACGTGAAAACAAAACTGTTTCAGATATAAATAGCAGCGCTGCTGCAAATTAATTTTAAAGCCGTGTATATTTTGAGTTTTATTAAATGAAAAACTCATAGGTTATACCCTCAGCATGTGATTGTCACAGCACGGTTCGGTTAAGACTGATATAATTCTTTCTATCTACAACAATCAAATCAAATCTAGGTGCATAGCCAGGAGGTCAAACACTGAGCGCTCACGTGCACACACACACACACAGGTTTTAGCAGTCAGCGAATAACTATGTTACAGTCCCGGGATTGTAATGGATTTTTCTCCCTAATCCCTGTATGTCCCTTCCCCATCCATATTTACCTCTGGATTTACACTTCAATGAGGGGGTGGTACACCATGATAATGCGCCGCACACTTCTGCCTGGATGAGACTGACACCTGCTACTGAATATGTGAAGGTGTATTTATGCTTTTATGTACTGCATTCACATTTATTTGCATGCAGCACCTTTTCCCTATCTGTTCTGGTTTGGCCAGTTTTCTGCCTAACTTTGCTTCCGAAGGATAAAAATAAGATGGGACTGAGGTTAGGATTACGGAAAGGCTTATATTCCAGCGAAAATATTTCACGAGAGGAATTAGATCCGGAAGGAGAACAGGGGACGACTATCTCCGCTTCCAATGGAAATGATATATGAACCAGACCAATTTACATGACTATACGTAATAAAAATAGGCATCAAGCACGTCCTTAACATGAAACCTATTCACCTTTCCTTTACAGCTAACACCTTTACCGTGTAATCCGCTTTATCATTTCCAACACTTTTCTCATCCCCATTCCGCTCTAGGTCGACCGTACCTCCTTATCACATGCGGTTTATTGGAAGTCTCCAACGAAAGCCTCAATAAATCTATAAACCCATGAAGATGACAGAAGAGGGAATATATGATATATGCTGAGAGTCACATCCGTATATATGTGTGTGCGTGTGTTAGTTTGTAGCTGGGGAATGGCTCATACCTTGCTTTCTCCTTGTCATCCCTGCCAGGCGCATGACCAGCGGTGCATGAGTGTGTATATAAATGTATGTGTGTGGTCTGACAATACGACTTGTCCTCCACTGTGTCCCACAGGCGTCTCTGAGAGAGCGAGAGAGACAGAAAGAGACATCTAACTACTTACGGCAGCCTTCAGACACATGGGGCTTCGATTTCCTGTGTTAAAGGTGAAGTGTGTAATTTTTTCGATGTTAAAATACTTTCTTCTATGCCGGTGTAATGTGCAGAGACAACTATAAGTAAGCCGTTCTTAGGAAAACTTCACAAGTAAACACTGTGGCAACAGCCTAACATGCCAGAGTTTGGTTTAAGAAGTGACGTACTGGGACTAAATAAACAGTTTAGGGCCTATGCACAATAATATTGATGCAAAATTCAAAGAATAGTTCACCCAAAAATGACAATTTACTCAAAATGTACTCATCCTCAGGCCATCCAAGATTCTTTCTTCATTGGAACAGATTTGGAGAAATTTCTGTACACCATGATAATGCGCCGCACACTTCTGCCTGGATGAGACTGACACCTGCTACTGTATATGTGAAGGTGTATTTATGCTTTTATGTACTGCATTCACATTTATTTGCATGCAGCACCTTTTCCCTATCTGTTCTGGTTTGGCCAGTTTTCTGCCTAACTTTGCTTCCGAAGGATAAAAATAAGTTGGGACTGAGGTTAGGATTACGGAAAGGCTTATATTCCAGCGAAAATATTTCACGAGAGGAATTAGATCCGGAAGGAGAACAGGGGACGACTATCTCCGCTTCCAATGGAAATGATATATGAACCAGACCAATTTACATGACTATACGTAATAAAAATAGGCATCAAGCACGTCCTTAACATGAAACCTATTCACCTTTCCTTTACAGCTAACACCTTTACCGTGTAATCCGCTTTATCATTTCCAACACTTTTCTCATCCCCATTCCGCTCTAGGTCGACCGTACCTCCTTATCACATGCGGTTTATTGGAAGTCTCCAACGAAAGCCTCAATAAATCTATAAACCCATGAAGATGACAGAAGAGGGAATATATGATATATGCTGAGAGTCACATCCGTATATATGTGTGTGCGTGTGTTAGTTTGTAGCTGGGGAATGGCTCATACCTTGCTTTCTCCTTGTCATCCCTGCCAGGCGCATGACCAGCGGTGCATGAGTGTGTATATAAATGTATGTGTGTGGTCTGACAATACGACTTGTCCTCCACTGTGTCCCACAGGCGTCTCTGAGAGAGCGAGAGAGACAGAAAGAGACATCTAACTACTTACGGCAGCCTTCAGACACATGGGGCTTCGATTTCCTGTGTTAAAGGTGAAGTGTGTAATTTTTTCGATGTTAAAATACTTTCTTCTATGCCGGTGTAATGTGCAGAGACAACTATAAGTAAGCCGTTCTTAGGAAAACTTCACAAGTAAACACTGTGGCAACAGCCTAACATGCCAGAGTTTGGTTTAAGAAGTGACGTACTGGGACTAAATAAACAGTTTAGGGCCTATGCACAATAATATTGATGCAAAATTCAAAGAATAGTTCACCCAAAAATGACAATTTACTCAAAATGTACTCATCCTCAGGCCATCCAAGATTCTTTCTTCATTGGAACAGATTTGGAGAAATTTCTGTGAAAATCTGTGTTTTTGTAAGAAACAAATCCCTCATTAAAGGGTTCTTACCAAAATTCAAGCCCATAATAATGCTTCATCCAGGTAAAAGGTTCATCTGCTGTCGTCCTCTCGCGTCAAAATCTACCAAAATATTTGTTTTCTGTTGTAAACGATGCTTAATTGTTTTTGCATATTTCTCTCCTGATGCAGACAAGATAACTTTTTCACCAGAGAAAAGCAAGATTATGATTATTTAATTATTAGAGGACTCGTGGATTATTGTGATGTTTTTATAAGCAGTTTGGACTCTCATTCTGACGGCACCCATTCACTGCAGAGGATCCATTGGTGAGCAAGTGATGCTACATTTCTCCAAATCGATTTTCCAATTAAGAAACAAACTCTTTTGGTTTAAACAAATGGATCTTTTTGATGACCTGAGGATGAGTAAATGTTCCGCAAATGTAATTATTATTTTTGGGGGGTGGGGGGTGAAATGTTCCTTTAAAAAAATGCTAAATAATTTTTAAAATATATATATTTTTAATAATAATTAAATGAAATAATCATTCAAATTAAATAACATTACTGATTAAAATTGAAAAAGTGTAATTTTGGTGCAAGTTCAGCATTCGTCATTTGGTAAAGTTTACATTTGGCTACATAAATTCGAAAAACCATAAATGGCCCAGACTACATTAAATACATTAAATTCCTGGTTCAAGGAGGAAAGAGAAATGTTCTGACCACAATGCATTTTGTGTAGTAAAATATTGGCTGCTGCGCATGAAATAACTAATATTCATGATGCATTTATAAACCAAAAATAGTATAAACACAAGCCTCATGCAATATCTGCATTTTATTTATTTATTGTTATATTAACATCACATTACAGGCGCAAAATAGGTTGCAACCGGCAATTAACATCAACTTTAATGAATGTTGCAGCTTTAGTAAAGACAATATATGAACAATGGGAACCAGGGTGGAGAGGGCAGTCAACATCCTCAGCATCTCTTGTTCATGTGGTGCATGTTTTTGATAAACAGTGCTGCTTTTCACAGTGTGAATGAGAGGTCTGTATCGATTTGCAGTTCCTTAAGATGCTTCTAAGGCAGAGGCAGCAGAGACTGGATGAATAAAACAATGATTAATAAAACATTTCTCTCTGTCTCTCTGCATCTTGTCTCCCACACAGCTCAGTCTGACTTCCCACCATCTGCTGACAGACCTCAGAGATAGCGGCCCTCCTCGTCTGGTCACCATCTGACTGCAGCAGTCAAAGATCCATTTGCATGTTATTTGAATAACACACTGCTGACCCCGCCTCCACACTTACTGAAGAATGATAAAACTTTCTGTGCTTCTTTGAAATAATATATAAAAAGAGATATTTTTCCTCTTATGAAGTATGATGTCTAAAGTATAGAAGCCTGTTTCTACCAAGGAATAGAATATAAAAAATGTAACTGAGACTTGCTAGCTCACAATTCTGACTTTTTTCCTCACAATTCTGAGTTTCTATCTCACAATTCTGAGAAAAAAGAATTGCAAGATACAGTATAAACTGAGAACTGCGAGATATAAACTCACAATCTCACAATATAAAGTCAGATTCAGAGTTTACATCTCACAATGTTTGTTTCCATCACAATAAATAAATAAATAAATAAGGTAATTTAGACTCTTTATTTCACTTTTTTCCCCTTGCAATTATGAGTTTATATCTCACAATTCTGTGTTTCCGTCATGGAATGAAAAATAACAAAAAAAAAAAAAGTAAATAATAATAATAATAAAAAAGAGAAATTCTGAGTTTCTGACAATTGTAAGAATTGTAAATAGTAAGAATTGCGAGATATAAACTCAGATTTTTCAGAATTTTATTTAAAAAAATTTTTTTTAACTTTTTTTTTAAAAGGAATAGAATATAAAAAATGTAACTGAGACTTGCTAGCTCACAATTCTGACTTTTTTCCTCACAATTCTGAGTTTCTATCTCACAATTCTGAGAAAAAAGAATTTCAAGATACAGTATAAACTGAGAACTGCGAGATATAAACTCACAATCTCACAATATAAAGTCAGATTCAGAGTTTACATCTCACAATGTTTGTTTCCATCACAATAAATAAATACATAAATAAATAAGGTAATTTAGACTCTTTATTTCACTTTTTTCCCCTTGCAATTATGAGTTTATATCTCACAATTCTGTGTTTCCGTCATGGAATGAAAAATAACAAACAAAAAAAAAGTAAATAATAATAATAATAAAAAAGAGAAATTCTGAGTTTCTGACAATTGTAAGAATTGTAAATAGTAAGAATTGCGAGATATAAACTCAGATTTTTCAGAATTTTATTTAAAAAAATTTTTTTTAACTTTTTTTTTAACTTTCTCTCACAGTTGTAACTTTTTTCTTGCAATTGTGAGTTTGCATCTCACAAGTCTTTTTGTTTAATTCTTTTTATCTTTGCAGTTTTTTCTCAGAACTGTGAGATGCAAAGTACGAATTGTGAGATAATTACTTTTTTAATCTTTTATTCTGATGGAAACAAGCTTCACAAGAATTACATCACAACTTTACTGTGTGTTTATTGCCATTTTTGGCAACATTTGAATGCAACTCATCCGATCAGAATTTATCACTGGAGCCATTTGTTTTATGAGAAAGAAGTAAGACTCCATCTGAATCTGAGAATGTTTTCATTCTTCTTCCTTACCTCTCTGTTTTCTGTGAATAGACTGTACACATGAGAGAGAGAGAGAGAGAGAGGAACAGAATTTAAGCATGTAAAAAGCGCTATTCACATGATGGCATTTTATGTGATTAATACCGCCAATGACAAAATAGGCAAATGGATTTTTGTTTTCCCTCTGTGCAATATCCATTTGGATTCTGTGATTATAACCAGGGCAGATCTGAGCCTAATCCTGATGGTCCTGTCTGGATCTGCTCTCAGAGGGCAACATTTGAATGCAGCTCATCCGATCAGAATTTATCACTGGAGCCATTTGTTTTATGAGAAAGAAGTAAGACTCCATCTGAATCTGAGAATGTTTTCATTCTTCTTCCTTACCTCTCTGTTTTCTGTGAATAGACTGTACACATGAGAGAGAGAGAGAGAGAGGAACAGAATTTAAGCATGTAAAAAGCGCTATTCACATGATGGCATTTTATGTGATTAATACCGCCAATGACAAAATAGGCAAATGGATTTTTGTTTTCCCTCTGTGCAATATCCATTTGGATTCTGTGATTATAACCAGGGCAGATCTGAGCCTAATCCTGATGGTCCTGTCTGGATCTGCTCTCAGAGGTGAGGGCTTAACTCTGACATAGTTCAGAAATCTTCACGGGCCACTGTGAACGGGACAACATCGTGCGGGAAAGAGTTCAGTGAGGTGAACTTTTTATTTGACAATTTTTGAATTTTATTTCAAAAAGAAAAAGGAGATTTGCCGCAAATGCACAGAGTTATGATTAGAAAGTTATTAGCAGACTAAAATACGCAGACCTAAAATATGCAGAAATATATATATACACATACATATCACCTTGAAGACGTTTTTAAGCAACAATAACTGCCTGTACATTATACTGTCTCTGCATAATGGACATGAAATGTTCAGCTGTTTTGTTAATAATATAACATTTAAACAGTACATTAAAAAAAATAAATAGGGACATCCGTTTTAGTGTGTTAATTGAAATAACACATTCTTAATGTATAAAATCACTGGCAGATTACATTAATTAGCAGAATAAAAATATGCATAAATATCAAATATATAAATATATCACTGGCACATTCTTAATGTATAAACAAAATATTAAAAAGATGTTACAGGCAGATTACATTTATTAGCAGACTAAAATATGCAGAAATATAAAATATATAAATATATCACCTTGAAACATTTTTTATTGTGACAATAATTGTCTGTAAGTTATACTGTCTGTACATAATGGGCATTAAATGATCAGTTGTTTTGTTAAAATAATTAAAATGAAATTAAAATTGAAATAGCAGAGTCGGAACGTATTAACCATTTTTGTAGCCAATATTGAGGTGCATTAACCAACATATCATGTAATTAATTTGATTCCAATATATATTTGATGGACAGCCATACATACTAAAAATTATTATTATTATTATAAACAAGTGTGCATAGCACTGTATATTTTTATATATAATAATACTGCAACATTTTGAGCATAGAAATGAAATGTCTTCATCATTATCATCTCGCTGTTTTGAAAGAGAAAGACTTTTTCACCTTGATTTCTGTTGAATCTATCAGTTATTTCTGGCCTCCATTTTCTGAGCCGCTGATATTCTCAGTGTGTTCAAACATGGCTGTGTGGGCGTTCAGCCATTCGTTGTGCTCCACTGATTGCTCAGATTATCGCCATCCATCATTTGTTTACACTCTCATTTGGAAAATCGAGCTGTTTTACTCCCTGAAATTATCATTTGTCCCCAAGGCCACGTAAGGTGAACGTCAGCTGTGTTTTTTTCTCTTGTTTGTACTCTTAAGATCAGAATCGACCTCTGGTCTGTGGCACGCTTCAGACGGTATGCTGACGGACGTTCTTTGTTTTGCCTTTGGTTTACGCCTTGTCTTTTCTTGTTTGTGAAGATGTGAAGGTGAAAGGGAGATGCCAGAATAGCTGGCGGCTTACGTCAGTGTAAGAGCACTGTGGGATTGATGCTGCAGGGCGAGGCTTTTGATGTCGCAAGTGACCTTTGTCATTGGAAACGTTCTCAGACACAAGCTCAGGTTCATACACGAAAAAAAAAACACCCTAAAGAAAGTCTCAAGTCTCAATATACTGGTACAAAAGTATGACAAGCATCAGAAAAATCTATCAGCAGTATCTGGAGTACAGGAACACATGTGAAGTAAAGTAAAGTAAAGTAATAATATAATTATGCTCATCAGTTTTATTATTTATTGCCATAACAGTCTGAATAAAGTATAATACATTTAAAATATTCTAAGTTATTAAATGGAACTAAACTAAACTTAAATAAAATATAATAAATACATGTTATAGTGTGAATGTAAAAAAATAATTATCATCAGTTTTAATGTTTATTGACAACACAGACTGAATAGAATTTAACAAAATAAAATATTATAAATTATTAAATTGAACTAAACTCAACTCAAATAAAATAAAATAAATACATGATATAATGTTAATGTAAAAAATAAAATAACAATTGTGGTCATCAGTTTTAATGTTTATTTACATAAAAGTCTGAATAAAATATAATAAAATAAAATATTATAAATTATTAAATTGAACTAAACTAAACTCAAATAAAATAAAATAAATACATGATATAATGTTAATGTAAAAAATAAAATAACAATTGTGGTCATCAGTTTTAATGTTTATTTACATAAAAGTCTGAATAAAATATAATAAAATAAAAGATTATAAATTATTAAATTGTACTAAACTAAACTCAAATAAAATAAATACATTGTATAGTGTTAGTTCAAATAGCAAAGTCCGAATGTATAAACCAAACTACATCAAGTTCATGCAATAATAAGCATACAATATAATAAATTACATTTCATTTTAATTGGAATGACAGCCCTAAATAATAACTGATTATTATTATTATTATTTTAGGATTTTGGGTCAAGGTTGAACTTTGTGAACAATATATTAAATTCAACAGCATTCGTCAAGAAATATTGCCTTGTAAATAGGCCCAGATGGAATATGTACACTTTTTCTGCTGACTTTTGTGGGAAAAATGTGGAATAGACGGTCAAATGTGTGGTAGCTGAAAGTATAATAAAATTATCCAAAATATTTCATAAATGAACACACAAGAGAACTTTGTGAAATATGGAAATGTGCAGTCAGTGCTTCACATGGAATTCTACAGACACATATTCCACGCGGGCCTGCTTACACAACGTTAAAACTGAAGGTGGAACACGCATGCATGAGAAAATATGACCTATCTATGCATGATTTATGAGGCACTTGAGAATTATTGGTATCTGGTCTTGCTCTTTTAGAGATAACACAGACAGAAGCTTGCATCACTGATGGTGTTGGTAAGACACGCTGACCTACAAGTTCTGCTCATGCGTGAAACCGCAGGGAGTTCTCAACAACAGCCACTGTCTGTCTGCACATTCCACTCGCTTGGGCCAGAAATGCAGCAAGCTCAGGGGACAGCTTTATTTCTGCAGACACGAGATCATAGAATGCCATTAATCTATCACGTTCTGTCATATCTGACATATTTCATCCATGCATGGAAGGTTGCTCGTCTGGAGAACATGCGGTTTTGTATGCGTGGATGCTGTATTCCTTTGGATTCCTTTCCAAACTGGGCCGTTTCTGCTCATATGTAGCATTCAGAGTGAAACTGAACTCGACATGGTGTCCAAACAATGCATATTCTGTTTGTGTGATGCTATCTGAAAGGATTTTATCAGCCTACGTTACATATTAGACCTAAAAATATCAACACAGAAACTCCCCTTAAGCTTAATGTAACAAAGCATCAAATCTTTTGGGCTGAATTATCTTCTTCTGAACTTTAGATGCTCTTTTATTCTGACCCCAGCACTTTAATAATGCATTGTTGCATTCATTGCACATTATTCATTATTCACTTTCTCTAAAAGTTATTCATAAACCACCAAGGAGAATGTTTAATATTCGGAATATTTTGTAGAATATTTTCAACATCATTTAAATAAAATAAAAAAAAGCTTAAATTCTTCATAGAAAACCAAACGTTGTGGCATTTAGCGCACATATGAATTAATTAATTATGTATATAATATATCTCTGTGTTTCTCTCTTCAAAGTTCTTTATTCCTTTCGTCTTATGTGCGTTTGATTTGTTCTTTTGATTGATGTTCTTCAGAGTTATTGCTATTCTTTAATCTTTCATCTCTCTTCTTTTATATTTGATCTCATTCAAGAGCTAATAATTTCTCTTAACTTTATTGGATTTGAATTATATTCATAGGAATTTATGGTCCTTAATAAAATTTAATATAATGTTCAGTAATGTCTTACCTGCTGAAAAGACAAGTGTGGATTTTGCTGGTTTAGTGCAGGCCTCGTGTTCATCATTATTATTATTATTAATAAAACAACAATTTTTTTTATAACAACAATGTTAATGTAAAAATAAAATAATTATGGTCATAAGTTTTAATGTTTATTTACATAAATGAAATATAATAAAATCAAATAGTATAAATTATTAAATTGCACTAAACTCATTAAAACATAACATAAAATATAACATAAAAAATGTGATGACAAAAAATAAACCTAAAAAATAAAAAAATGGGGGAAAAAGTGTTTAAACATTTAAAAACTGGAAGTTTTGAATGTTCAGGGAACATTCAGAAAGTTATGAACAGAATTCTTCCAATAATGTTAATAGAATATTCATTTGAGATTTTCAGGCTTTAATAATACATATTAATTAATACATTTTCAAAACGTTGGCACAAAAACAATATTTATACATCAGTCATGGAATGTTTTTTCTTGAACATTTTAGTTGGATGTTCTTCAAACTTTTTTAAACATTAATACTATTTCCAAATATGTTCTCTTTTCTGTAACATTCACATAACCAAGGAAACAAAACAAAAAAAGTTTATAAATTATTATTTTTTTAAACATTAATACTATTTCCAAAGGTTCAGAGAACATTCAAAAATAATTTTCCAATAATGTTTGCAAAATTATAAAATTCAGTGTTTCCTTAATATTTTCTTTTTTCTGTAATGTTCACATAACTAAGGAGACAAAAAAACAACAACAATTTTTAACATTTAAAAACTAAGTTTTGAATGTTCAGGGAATATTCAAAAATAATGTTTTCATAACTAACAGTTTTTGAATGTTTAAATATTTTTTTTTTATACATTAATACTATTTCCAAAGGTTCAGAGAACATTCAAAAATACTTTTCCCATAATATTTGCAAAATATATTAATAACAAGTAAAAATAGTATTTTCTTTTTTCAGTGACATTCACATAAACAAGGAGACAAAAAAAAGAGAAGAAAGTGTTTTTAAACATTTAAAAACGAAGTTTTGAATGTTGATGGAACATTCAGAAATAACATTTTCATAACAGCAACGTTAGAAAAACATTATTGGAACATTATTTTTGTTAGCTGGGAAACAAATGAATATGGAATCAAAATAAATCAATCCAAAATTATTCTAGAACAGTTCACTGCTTTTCAGCCCATTGGCAACAACCCTCCCCATTGAAGATATATTCATCTTTAGTCACATTACATGCCTTTAAACATATACATACATTTTCTTTTTAAATAAAAGACTTATGCTATTATGCATTTCTCATTTGCTCTCAGCTAAACAAAGGATCCTTTTGAAATAAACGGTAACATGACAAACTTTGTGCAGTTTTCTAGATTACCCACTGACACATCTTACCCCACTCTGCTGATCTGTGCTTGAGGGCTGCGGTGTATTAAAATAATAAGGGAAGATTTATTTTATCATTTCAATGACTGCGCCGGAGTCTGTGTGGATCGCTTACTGTCATAGCCTAACAGCTGGCTTATTAAAAGCTATCCCATCATGCCCTCTGGAAGAATCCTTTTTCTGAGGAAGTTTCTGAAAATAAACTGATTATACAGACATAAATGTTAGTCATATGCAGTCCGCATTTGGCCTGGTCTAGTGAGAAAGCACAGCAGGACATATTTTCGCCAATTTGGCAGTGAAAGAAGGAAAGAATGTTTTTTCCTGCTGAAAAACAATACAGATAATTGGAGATAATTAGCCAATCAGTGGCGTAATATGAAATAAGAGACAATATACAGTAGATTCTCAAAGACTCCTAGTGAGAAGAACATAAATTCCCAGAGTGGTAATTGTTGCTGGCTGTGATGTGCAAAAACACGGCTTATCAGTTCAGTCTATCAGTTCAGTCTAGCATATGCTGATTAAAATGTAACTTTGAAGGTGGTACAAAAACATTTCTCTTGAAATATGAATGGTGAACCTGACCAACCCACTTCTTTGATCATCTCTCTCAGCCTAAAAAATGCAGAATCCCTGAAGAACATAACACACAAAGCATGATAGTTGGGGAAATCTGAAATGATGCTTTGAAATGTTCCAGAGTCTAGCTGAGGTTAATAAAACTGCTGCATTTCACAGGATTAAATGTGAAGAAATCCATCCTGGAAAAATGTATTTGCATTTTTAATTGCACACTTTGAACAATAAAATGCTTTATTCATCCGAACTAACAGTCTTCATAGCTGAAAGCTCTTCATAATGACTTTATGACAAATCGAGATTTTGGATCCCAAATCTAGAAAAATATTTGTCTATAATATTAAGACAAAGGAATAGTTCACCCCAAAATGAAAATTTGTCGACAACGTACTCATCCCCATGCCATCCAAGATATAGATAGTTTGTTTCTTCATCAGAACAGATTTGGAGAAATGTAACATTGCTTCACTTGCTCACCAGTGGATCCTCTGCAGTGAATGGGTGCCGTCAGAATGAGAGTCCAAACAGCTGATAAAAACATCACAATAATCCACAAGTAATCCACACCACTCCAGTCCACCAACAAACATTGTGTGAAGCAAAAATCTGTGTGTTTGTAAGAAACAAATTCATCATTAAGGCATGTTTTTCTTTTAAACTATCACATCTGGCCATAACAATGCTTCCTCTAGTGAAAAAGTCTGTCCCTGTTGTCCTCTCACATCAAAATCCACTGACATATAGTGTTTGTTTTGGACTGTTTTTGCTTGTAAACAGTGCTTGATCTGTGCATATTTCTCTCCTGATTCAGACGAGACGACCTTTTTCACTGAAAGCTATTTTATAGGCAATAATGGTTTGAAGTTAAAACATCTTGATGGATTTGTTTTTTACGCTCAGCTTTTCACTTCACAAGAGATTAACTGATGGACTGGACTGGATTATTTGTGGATTGTGATGTTTTTATCAGCTGTTCGGACTCATTCTGACGGCACCTATTCACTGCAGAGGATCCATTGGTTAGCAAGTGATGCAATGCTACATTTCTCCAAAACTGTTCTAATGAAGAAACAAACTCATCTACATCTTGGATGGCCTGTTTTTGGGTGACCTATTCCTTCAATGGCTAAATTACAAAATGTAATAAAATCATAAAGAAAACACTGGAAATGATTCTCAAACTATAAACTTGAGGACCCCTCAAGTTTTAATACTTCATTATTAAATCCAGTACGCAATATGTATTAAAAAACTGACCGATCCTGATCTATTAATGCGACTTCAACCTGCCTGATCTACAGGAGAAAACTAACGTTCATCTCAGGCGCCATTACTCTGCTAAACATGCAGAGCCATATACAAGAATGAGATGAGGCATTCAGCTCTGAAAAGGCGCAACTATGCATCAATAACCATATTACTAGGCCAACAGTTAAAATTCATGGTCGTTGAAACATTTATTTGTTGTGACTATTCAACTGGCCTGTGCTACTGACCCTCAGGTAATTTGAGTGTGAGACCCCAGAATTAGTTGATGGCTGTTTATATGTTTATAGATTCTGAGCAAAGGCAAAATCAATTCGGCAGTTTTAGCATTTGCTTTTCACTAATGTGTAGCTCTTAGTAATCTTATTTCCCTACGGAGCTTATAATATGACAAAACTATTTTAATTTGTATTGTATAAATTAGAATTATTGACAAGTGGTATTTATCAAAACCGAATATTAGCCTATGTGGCATTTAACATAGTTCTGAATTAGTTTTTTTTTACTTGAATATTGAACATTTGAAATGTAACGCAACTGAATTTTTTAATAGCAGAGTTACATTTTCAAACAGCGATTTTTTGGTTTTGAAGTCTTTGACTGCAAATATCCAGTTTTTAAAAATACAGCTTCAAGTTTTCAAGATGACGAGGAAATTCAGAACATCAAATTCAATACGCAGAAATTCAGATAGTACAGAAAGTAGGTCAGAGGTAATCCACAGGGAAGAGCAGATGATCTCCGAAAAGTCAAACGAAGCATTTGGGCCAATTAGTAGTTTTCTGGCCTGAGCGTGCGGTTCAAGATCTACCTGATCATGAATCGCCCAGATGTGTCCTAAGTGATTCTTAAACATTTATGGTTTATATTTAGGCCTATATGTTAGGTTAGGGTTCTCAGCATGTGAAACATTTATCTAAGCGGTCTCTGGTGTTTGTTTTAAAGTATATTTGGTGTGAAAGTGATTAGCATCAGTGATATTTCCTACACTGGATATGGCACGGCGCAACACCGTGTCTATACGGATGCGACTGCTTGAAGCAACAAAGTGGCCGTTGCAAAGAGCTTGGACTACGTCAGAAATAGAATGGGGAATCCGTTTGCTGTTGGGAATTTCGCATTCAGTGTAGACAGTATTGATTATAATAAGGTTCTGCTGTCTTTTGTCACGACACATCTCACTGCTCGCGTCCGGTCTAGACACGGTGTAAGCGTCATACATAACTGTTTCGGAGCAGCTGAATGAGCAATGAGCAAATAATACGCAAACTACAGCTCTAGGCTTTATATAAAGCAAGCCAGTGTCGTGTCGCTCTAGTAAAGTATTGATGGATGACGGTTGTAGTCAAAGTAAAGACTTTGACTTATAGTGACATACAGGAGTCATACATTAGGCACGCATGTGTCCGTTATTATTATTGATGCGCAAACAAACCGTGTATGCATGTGCGCTTATGGCG
Organism: Sinocyclocheilus grahami; assembly: GCF_001515645.1. Taxonomy (NCBI): domain Eukaryota; kingdom Metazoa; phylum Chordata; class Actinopteri; order Cypriniformes; family Cyprinidae; genus Sinocyclocheilus; species Sinocyclocheilus grahami. The sequence continues at coordinate 548,027 of NW_015505911.1, read as the reverse complement.
CACAGATCACTATAACATCATATACTGCTTGAACACAGTTCTTTATATTCGTGAAGTTGTCCAAATTAACGTACAGCAAGTTTTTTTTTATAATGGATGCGTGCCGAAGAAGCGCGTTTTGAAGAAGTATCTGAGGATCAGTGGTGTTTATGTACATATGGGCATCAAACACTTCAAATTCGCTTATTCTGACAGAGGAACTATTCACTGATGACATCGACCCGCCTTACAGAGTCTCCACACTTTCAGAATGGTTTCATTTTTCATTTGTATTTTGCTGTGTTTAGTTATTCTGCATGGAACCGTGTATGCATTCCTTTGGCGTCTCCCTGTGGTCTTGTTTGGTATGGCAGGTTGACTTGTGTTTATCTGTTAAAGTTATTGTATAATTGAGGTTTACTTACTTTTAAGTACTTTTAATTTGTAAAGAATATCTGCAGTGAAATTTTTGCAAAGTAGGTATTGATTTGGAGAGGAGGGGGGGGGGGCCTTGGAGTAAAACAGGTTGAGAACCACTGGCTTAGAAAAATATCACATACTGAGAACGCTAACTTAACATATAAATATAAACCATATGTTTAAGAATCACTTAGGATACCTCTAGGTGATTCATGATCAGGTAGGCTAGATCAACCTGATCTCAATGCCATAAAACTACTAATTGGCCAAAATGCGTCGTTTGACTTTTCGGCGAACATCTGCTTTTCCCTGTGGATTACCTCTGACCTACTTTCTGTAAGATCTGAATTTCTGCATTTTGAATTTTAGAATATTGAATTTGATGTTCCGAATTTCCTCTTCATTTTGAAAATTTGAATCTGTATTTTTAAAAACTGGATATTTGCAGTCAAAGAATTCAGAACAAAAAAATAGCTGTTTGAAAATACATGTCTGTAAATCTCTGCTATAAAAAATTAAGTTGTGTTCAATTTCAAATGTTTAATATTCAAGTTAAATGCCACATAATATTCAGTTTTGATAAATGCCACTTGTCAATAATTCAGATTTATACAATATAAATTCAAATAGTTTTGTCATATTATAAGCTCCATAATTTCCCAGTTAAATGTAAAATCCCACTGTTTAACTTGTCGCCGCAGCAGGTACTAGAATGAATTTACTGAGCCCCTTGTGTGCAGGGAGATACTGTAGCTTATTTCCAAACATCTGCTTAATTAAACATGGAATAGGTGTCATTTAAAGTCTTAATCTGTCAACATTGTTTATTTATCAATACATTTAACTTTTAATTAGCAAAATGAATCATGTTGATTCTGTCTAATTCAACATTACAGCATGAGCTGCCCTGACTGATACTGTACGGTATGACAGGAGCTGCAATCCATCTCATGCTTTTAGGATCCAGCCAGTCGATAAGTGGTGAAGCTCTGGGGCGATGAGGAGATAGTGCCAAGTTTCACCAGGATCCAACAAACAAGCCTGGAGAGTGCGTTAAGGTTTTATGATTTGACAAATTAAGGGGAACTTTTAAACCAAGAGCTAATTTATTATGATACATGAACCAATTGGATGATTAATTCAGAAATGAACTTGTGTAAATATCTCATAATTTGACAGTTTTAGTGATTACCATTGATATGTTTTCAGTGCTGCTTTCAAGCAGGGTTGCTATTATTAACTAAACTAAAAATAAGACTTAAACCATAAAAAACACCTGAAATAAAATAATAAACATTAACTGAAATACAATATAAAAAAAGGATATATATATATATATATAAATAAATTGAAAAACATTTTTTTTTTAAATTACAGAAATCAAACAATAAATATACTAAAACTTCAACTAAAATTAATATGAAAATATTAATAATATAATATGAAAATAAAATATAATTCAAAATATTAGCAAAAACTACACATCATTGATATCCAAATAAAACCGCTTTCACTTGTTATCAGAATTATTGTATATAAGATAATTATTATTATTATGGTGAGGAGAGATTAAACATTAAGAAATCCACCCTGGGGGGAAAAAAATGTTTTTTTTAAGTGCACACTAAACAATAAAATGCTTCATTCATCCATATTGAGTCTATATGTGTAATATACAGTGGGTACGGAAAGTATTCAGACCCCCTTAAATTTTTCACTCTTTGTTATATTGCAGCCATTTGCTAAAATCATTTAAGTCCCAAATCCAGGTGTGAAAAACTTGTTGCGTCTTTCCCAAAAAGACTCATGGCTGTATTCGATCAAAAGGGTGCTTCTACTAAATACTGAGCAAAGGGTCTGAATATTTAGGACCATGTGATATTTCAGTTTTTCTTTTTTAATAAATCTGCAAAAATGTCAACAATTCTGTGTTTTTCTGTCAATATGGGGTGCTGTGTGTACATTAATGAGGAAAAAAATTTACTTAAATGATTTTAGCAAATGGCTGCAATATAACAAAGAGTGAAAAATTTAAGGGGGTCTGAATACTTTCCGTACCCACTGTATGTATGTATCTGCAATGGATGTAAGCAAAACAATTTACTTGTATAGATATTATCATGACATTTAGATTTTTCTGAGAAGCCATTATCATTGGAGCCCTTTAAAATACAACTTCATTCACTGATAGATAAGCTGTTCTGTTTATACTGGCAATTTTGATATGCCGGGCATTCTGTACCCGCATCCATTAACTCTGCTTCTGACCCAAAAGAGATGATATAGTACATCTTAAGAGTGGTATTACATGAATCTAGACATGAAAATGGATCAGTTCTTGCTTTGATTGCATTCTTGATTGCATGTAAAATGAAAAGAGAGAGAAGGAGGTCAGTTTTACCATAAAGTATGTCTTTGTAAGAGTCAGAACAGAGTTTCCTCAGAACAGAAATGCTAATTTCTTTTTAGGATTAACATTGCTATTTTTTTCAGTTTTTAAACTCCCAATGCAACGTGAAGCTAGCGTTCAGCATAAAACGTACAATGTAATTTCTCTAAGCTGAGTCTTCAAAGGTCTTCAACGCACCTTTCATTGCTCTTCAAAAGTCCTTCAGGCATGATTGCATGCTTTTTAATTTCCGGTGTCGAACCACATCCACTCAAGCACTTAACATATCTGTACCAAAGCGACGGCACACAACACGAGACCTTAATTTCTTTTGTCAAGAGTCGCTGATGGAAGTCCACAGATTGCCAACACGCAGTAAGAATAAATGGCAGACACTTATACCTACTGGCACACTTATATATCATTTACAGCTGCTGTATGTGTGAAATAAAGCAGCAGTTTTACTTAAAGGGATAGCCTTCATTTTTTTAATCCATTGCATTTCTGATTTTATCATGGAAAAAGAAAAAATGTGAATGAATACTCTTTGTATTCCTGTGTGTATATATGTAAAGAGCTGGGTAGTAACTGATTACATGTAATCTGGATAATGTAATCAGATTTGAACAAATTTGAACAAAATCATGTTATGTCAACATTTTGATAATGCATGAATAGAAGTCTCTACGGCAATATTTCCCTCATAAGATTGCCCTAAAATGTAGGATTCATCTGGAACACTTATAAATTTACAAATAAATGATTTGAGTCAGGACATGAACTGATTATCTGTACTTGCCAGAGCTGCTTAACCTATTCAAATCTCAATGTAACGCATCCAATGCTTATGCACCCAATCTGTGCAATGCACACTTACATCCATCATGCATTAGAAAAGCTCTGTTTCCAAAATTATTCAAATAATTTGGCAAGAGAAGGAGACATTGCACAGTGGATCAAAGAGTGCGAGGGGAGATCATAGGGTTTTTTCCTTCCATTATTACACAATGCAACAGACGACGCTACTTTCAAAGAGTACGGTTCCTTTCAACTCAACATTTCTGCAATACAGCGCAACAATGACCACCTACTTTTTTACAGGGGTCTTAGTTCTGGAAATAGTTTTCCCATTCATTTTCTCCATAGGGGTTTGAAATAATTCTTCAGTAAAGAGTTCTAGTCTTGAACCAAACCAACCGAATCACACCATTGCACACTTTGATTAGAAGTAAAAAAGATTATGAAAATCGAAAGAAAAAGATTCAACATTGTTTTATAATGTTGCTATTATACTACAAGGAATACATTACATAACTCGGTGCACATTTTTGTACCATAATCCATAAAATGAGGGTATAATATAAAATGAATATTACAATATAAAACAAATGATTTAACATGGATTACACCGCTCTATATCATATTTGCTGAATGATATCCAATACTTGTTTCTTACTTATTTTGGGGTACTGATTCAAAAATAGTGTCGTTTTTCTCTAGTACATCATATGTTCTCACAAAATATTATGTGCATTTCACAGCATTTTTGAGCACCATTTGTAAGGTGAAGATATCTTTGTAAGAAAGTTCGTTGATCGGGAAGAAGGAGGCAGGAACCGGCAAACATTTAAACATAATTTAATAACAAAATAAACACAAAACTGAAAATAGCGTGACAGCCCCTCACGGATGACTGCCGCGCACAAACAAAACAACATAAAATCCAGGCCTGGTCCTCGCTCATCCTTTACTGTCGTTACTCCTCCTTTTATCCTTCCGGAGCTCCTCCGTGGGACTCGAGACCGGTGAGTGATGCAGGTGTTGCTCATTATCAATTACTCCACCTGCCCCGCCCCGCCCCGCCCCGCCCCGCCCCGCTCGTCACAGTCTTGTATTATACCTTAATCACCAGAAAAACAACAAAGACATGATTTCTCTCTTCCTCTGAGCCAGATTATAATTACAAGCCAATTTTGACATTTATGAACGATTTTTAAATCTTAATTAGTCTAATCCTGATTTCAAAGTTAGAATTATGGCCAGTGACAGATGAAAACTGCATAAACGACCCAGATGTAAAGTTCTTTGATATTACATGGATTATTTGAACATTTTTTCACTCCTTTCCAGGCTAGTTTAAACATACATTTTGAATACTACTTCAAAACTTTTAAGATTTGAGTAGTTTTATTATTTTGACTGTTAAAGATGATATAATATACAATTTGAAAATCTTCAGTCTTCTGTGTCAACTGTACATGATGGAAAATTTTTAGTAGATATTTTTGAACTCAGCATTATCAAATTAAGTAATATTAGGTATTTTCTTCAAATCAGCAGAACTTTTATAAATACGCAGGCCTAAAAAAAGTATACAATAATACATTTTTATTGCAATATATTCAAATTTGTACAAAATTATAAATTGTTTGAGACTATGAAAACTTGTTGACAAAGTTGACAGTCTGATCTACTTAACCACTATTTTAGAAGTTGCCATGGTAACAGCAACTTCTCTGATTGGTGGAATCTTCCCATACTCTATATATATGTATATGTGTTATCTATAAATACATACATACATATATAAGGGGCCGTACAAGCCATAATTCATTCTCCTTTCACATACATTCATTTGTTCTCTCTCACACACACATATATATATATATATATATATAAAAGGGGCCCCATAATTCATTCTCCTTTCACATACATTCATTTGTTCTCTCTCACACACACATATATATATATATATATATATATATATATATATGAAGAGTTCATTTGCAAAAACCGATAAACGCCACTTAAAAAAAAATGCCGTGCATTATTCTCCACATATAGCGCTATCTGAACCCTAAACACGTTTTGTCAAAAAAGCCGGTTTTGTCCACTTTCAAGGAATCGCGAGTTCATGTTTTACTGCAGAAGCTGACAAGCACCCTTGTTGTTTTTGAACAGAAACCGATAAGTCCATTTTAGCAAATCAGAGCGCTGTATTCAGGTCAGGTGACAAGGCTACTTTCACTTTGAAAAGGCATGCTAGCTGAGAGGAGTTTCGTCAAAGCTGACTAAAAGTGATCGAGGATGGATAATTTCGATGAACTTGATGAACCTGTGATATCTTCTTCAGCGCAAAAAGGAAAATAAAAGCTGAAACGTTTTCATGGAACCTTGCAAAAGTAGTGCGCTACAATGGTGAGGGAAAAGATCCGTGTATTGCATCTAATTACATCCATACAGTTTATGATCACAACAACGATTGTCAGGCATCTACATTGTCATCTGAAGAGATTACAAAGATTAAACGAGTGTTTTTTTTAAAACTCTAAAACATGAAATGTGGAGTCATCTGCTTTTGCCAAAAAACTTTTAATGTAAAAAAAAATAAAAAAAATACTTTCAATGAACTTTAATTTTGTAAATGACCTGTATTTGTTTAAGTTACTATTACTTAAATCAAAACAACCCACCTGCAGTGTGATTGATATTACTTGGAACGCGCAATAAAAAACCCAAACGTGATTTCTGAAAAAAACATAAAAATGGAGTTATCGGTTTTTGCAACACAACACGCGCACGCAGAATAATTAGACGACTTACAAAACTTGACTTTTAATAAACAAACCAAATGAAAAGGACCACTAACACAAGGCGTGCAGGAGACACACATGGAATGATGTTTAAGACTTGACAAGAGTCTACACATTTATACTAAACTTAACGAGGGACAGACAGGTGCGAGGAATCAACTAATAATGAGACAAACGAGAACAGGAAACCAAACCAAATATGGGCATAAGGAAACACGAGGGAGAACTAGAACTTGGGGAACAAAGCACAAGAGACAGGAACACAGACCTGACACACACACACACACACACAGAGAGATATACGCTGAAACAAATTGTGTTTTTTCCACGGGAACCAGATGAGTCCTCTGCACAATCTGACTTTGCTGCAGCATGGAACAACCAGCTGGTTTGTCTGGCCAGAGAAGAACTGGCCCCCCACTGAGCCTGGTTTCTCCCAAGGTTTTTTTTCTTCATTCTGTCACCGATGGAGTTTTGGTTCCTTGCCGCTGTCGCCTCTGGCTTGCTTAGTTGAGGACATTTAATTTCCAGCAATATCGTTGACTTGATTGCACAGATACTGTTTAAACTGAACTGAGCTGGATGATGACATCACTGAATTCAATGATGAACTGCCTTCAACTGAAAATTTAGTGTTTACTTGTCCTTTTGCATTATTGACACACTATTTTCCTATTCCTATTCCTATTTCCTATCTGCTTTGACACAATCTGTATTGTTAAAAGTGCTATATAAATAAAGGTGACTTGACGTGTAGGAAAAATTTTCAGTCAGAAAGTGTTAGTAAATTGTGAATTTCACAAATAATTACTAAGTTTCATAAAGTTACGCATTGACATTTTGAAGAAGAAAGCCTGAAATAGTAATTTCCTGTAAAACATACTCCAGTAATCTTTATTTTAATTTATTGTTATTTTATACATTATTGTTTTATATTTATATAAACAATTAAGGATTTTCACTATAACCCAGCTGTTGAACTCAATGTACCATACTGACATCTCTCTGAAGTCTCTATTGCTCTCTACTGTTGACTCTGGGAGATTTATCGATAAGTAAAGGTGGCTGAAATGATGTGCTGTTTTCACACGCTGCAGATTACATTGACATAGTTTAAACAAACAATTATCCCCATTGTGCAATTATAATGATGCTAAAATGATATTACGCATGCATATCATGCATTTGTGTTCCACCATGGCCGTGCAAAAACAATTCACAGCCACGCAGCGCGAGGGGTAACGCTCTTGTCGTTAGGAAAGTGCGGCAGAGGGCTAAATAGAGTGGGCTGAACATGTTTCAGCCATTATCACGAAGGCACTTATCAGTCTACAAATGTCGAAAGATTTGGTTTCTGAAATTACAGCGTGAGAGTCATTCATATGGAAATGACATCCCTTTCCTCTTTTGTGACTCCCTGTTTTCGTGCTGTTGATATGTGGGTATTCTAAGTCATACTGTACATTTCCATAGCCATATGGTGCTCTATGAAAAGAGTAGGCCTATTAGTTCTCTTTCTTTCTTTTTTTTTAATTCAGTGCTTTTAAAATCAAGCTTTCCCCCCTCTTTTTTACCTTAATGCAGATTATTTTATTGTTGTTGTCATCATAATAAATATGCATGAAAAGTGGTCTATTTTAAAGCAACCTATGGTCTTTTGACATTAATAATGAACTGTGGGTTGTAAAATGCTGCAATGGTAAAACATTACCGACATATTATGTAAGTCATTGCAATTTCTCTAAAGGGCTCTTTATTCAACAAGACCGCTGATGTGATCTTTGAAATATAAAGCCTTGATTATGTCACGAGTCATGGTGCATAGTCTAGCATTCACCACGTAATTGATATACAAGTGTTATACACCCTCAGGCCATCCAAGATGTTTCTTCACCAGAACAGATTTGGAGAAATTTAGCATTACATCACTTGCTCACCAATGGATCCTCTGCAGTGAATGGGTGCCGTCAGAAAGAGAATCCAAACAGCTGACAAAAACATCACAATAATCCACAAGCAATCCACACCACTTCTGTGCATAAATTAATGTCTTGTGAAGTGAAAAGCTAAGTGCAAAACAGCTATACATACTTCTCTCCTAATTCAGGCAAGTTGTCTTTATCACTGGAGAAAGCAATATTATGGATAGAGAACTCATATTTTATTCGGAAGCAATGGTTTGAAGATAAAAACCTCTTAATTATGGATTTTTTCTTACAAACATGAAGCTTTTCTCTTTGCAAGATGTTAATTGATGGACTGGAGTCACGTGGATTTCTTGTGGAATATTGTTATGCTTTTATCAGCTGTTTGGACATTTTGACGGCACCCATTCACCACAGTTGACCCAGTCTACATTTCTCCAAATCTGTTCTGATGAAGAAACAAACTCATCTGCATGGCCTGATGGAGGCCTGAGAGTGACTATTTTCAGCATTTGTTTTTTTTTTTAAATAAAATTATTTTATTTTAAATAATCTGTGAGGATTTAATGCATGTACTAGCACTAGCACTATACAGCCTAAACAGCCCACTCCTAAATCTCTATGATATTCCAGTCTTTCCAGAAAATGATATTCTCTAGGACTTTTTTGGTCTGTTTTATCGTCTGCCAAGTGCAAAACCATACATTTGTTTGCTTAGAAAACGAATAGTAAATCTTCCCTAAATCAGCCACATAATTTGCAGCATCATTCATGTTTGCACCACTGAAGTTTAATATTTCGAATAACACCTTACCCAAATGAGCAGTAATAGTGTTTGAAATACTAATGCTTGCCTTAGCAAGCGCCGCTAATGATTAAAAATGAAGTCTCGAGTCACTTCAGAGTTAAAAGAACATCTGGCATGCTAACTCTAAAAGCATTATTAAATCAAATGGAATAAAAACCAAACCTTCCCCTCAACAAATGTTTCAACACTTTAACAAAATAAACAGCGGCGGGTTGTTCCCGTAGTGCAGGTAAACGGCCTATTACATATTTTTATGCACAAAAAGGCAGTTTTTTAATCAATTCAAAGATTCTGCTAAAAACCCACCACAAATACACCCCATTTGCCTCTAATAATGAGAGTAAAAGCATCTCCACCTGAAGCCAGTTATTTCCTGGATAATTGCACATCAACATAATCACACGCTTTGTGCTTGCATTCACAGCCATCTCTCTTAGGACTCCTCTGCAAAAAAACTATTTTGAGCCACATTACTAGCTCTTGACTCAATATGCCTGACGGTTTTTCTTCAGAAGCATGATTGATACCAAAACAATACTTGGTCTTGACAGAAATGATCGGTTTGATACATTGATTGATTACCGTGAAAAGAAACAATAGCTGCTCTCAGAAAATCATTACTTTGTGGCCCAGAAAGCAGGTTGATATGTGTGTGTTAAGGTGGCGATGGGCAATTTTTCTTACGTTAGTCCCTCTAAAGCCATGGCAACAAGGAAGGGTGATTAGAGGGTGGTTTTCTTTGATATCCCTTTCTTCTGATCCACAGAAACTCATAGTTAGGTTCCTGCATGGCCATTTGTACTTGTGGTATATGCGCCTTATGAAGGGTAACTGGAGTCGTATCTCAAGAATGCATCCCAAAGTATCAATATTCCTCATGAAAACTGCCGCTTCAGCCCAATTTTGTGAAACGTAATTGACTTTCACAGTCTTACTTACAGCTTGATGCAGTATAAAGACCAAATTTAGCGAAGAAAATGGATATTTATGGGAGAAAGCAATATTCTTTCTCTTGAGTGACTTGTGTAATGGGCACTTTACTACAGTCCCGCCTTGAGAGACTCTCTTGGAAACTTAAAAAACAACTTTTATGTAACTCAAGCAAGTGTATGGATTGTGATCGCACCGCACAAAGGGATCTATTGTGACACACACACACTTCAGGTAATGAGCGCAAAGAACTGTAATTTCATCGGCTGATTACAGATGGTAATTAAGACATTGATCCTGCAATTATTCTCAGGCAGATATTGCATGTCTGGAATACTGTTCTTTATGAAATGCATCCGGCTCTAGAGGCTGATCGAATGAAACGCATTGTAAAATAGCCCATGAACACACATCTGTGACTGCCACATCACAAATGAGATCGCTTCAGTATCTCGTTTGCTACTCTCAGACATCAATAAGATGAAATTGAGAGCAAATGGAGATTGTTGCTCAATTCTCCTGCTTCTCAGATGTTTCCTCTGAAAAAAAGTTCCAAAATATTGCCAAAATATTCAATATGAGCTCAAATATTTCTGATCACATCCTTCAAGACCAAATGATCTGAGCTGTTCAAAAATGTTTGTAGCTCTGTACTCTGTGCTCTGTTTTTGGTTTTATATCTCCTGAGGAGTTTTAGGAGAAACATCAATGAGAGACAAGGCTAAATCTTAAAGAGATTCAACCAAAACGGAAAATTCTGTCATATTTACTCACCCTCATGTTGTTCCAAACCATTATGATTTTCTATGTTCTGTTTCAGGTAATGAGCGCAAAGAACTGTAATTTCATCGGCTGATTACAGATGGTAATTAAGACACTGATCCTGCAATTATTCTCAGGCAGATATTGCATGCCTGGAATACTGTTCTTTATGAAATGCATCCGGCTCTAGAGGCTGATCGAATGAAACGCATTGTAAAATAGCCCATGAACACACATCTGTGACTGCCACATCACAAATGAGATCGCTTCAGTATCTCGTTTGCTACTCTCAGACATCAATAAGATGAAATTGAGAGCAAATGGAGATTGTTGCTCAATTCTCCTGCTTCTCAGATGTTTCCTCTGAAAAAAAGTTCCAAAATATTGCCAAAATATTCAATATGAGCTCAAATATTTCTGATCACATCCTTCAAGACCAAATGATCTGAGCTGTTCAAAAATGTTTGTAGCTCTGTACTCTGTGCTCTGTTTTTGGTTTTATATCTCCTGAGGAGTTTTAGGAGAAACATCAATGAGAGACAAGGCTAAATCTTAAAGAGATTCAACCAAAACGGAAAATTCTGTCATATTTACTCACCCTCATGTTGTTCCAAACCATTATGATTTTCTATGTTCTGTGGAACATAAAATAAGATATTTTGAATTTTGAACAGTTTTGGTTTCAACTGACTTTGATCATATGGATAAAATGTACAGTGGAAGTCAATGGGAAATTAAACTTTCTGGTTATGAATATGTTTTGGTGTGTGTGTGTTTCACAGAAGAAAGAAAATTCATATAGGTTTTGCATACAGACATGAGGGTGAGTAAATCATGACAGACTTTTTTTTTGTTTTTTGGTTGAACTATCTTTTTAAATTAAACATAACTGAGAACTGTAAGGAGCCCCTAGTGATGGGGGAAAAAGAGATCTATGATTGTAATGCTTGTATGTTTGATCGCAACAACTTAGATTTGTGAAAGAATTTTTCTCATTCATTAGGGACTATACATTCTCATTCATTAGGGACACATAGAACTGAGAAGTACACTAAACTATAAAAGAGGAACATCTGAAAAATAAATATTTACTCTGGACGCTTCAGTTGAATTTGATATAAATGCTCTCTCTCTCTCTTTGGTTGTTGAGTTGATAGCAACCATAAACATTTTATATTACTTACCAGAAAAATGTTGATTATTATTATTAGTAGTCGTACTAACTAAACATCGGTACCTTTTATTATATTATATTACAACACTGAATGTCAAGCATTATTTACTTAACTTCAGATCATGGCACACGATGGCCCTTAACCTCAGCACATCACTGTGACATACAGCCTTCAGTGGCTTATTGCTTATTTTCTTTGGTGAGGAGGCAGTATCCACAGATCACTGGTTTTATC